>NT_176678.1:3275-70125 GCF_000188095.3 Bombus impatiens | reverse complement strand
GTGGTAAGTTTAGTGTTAAAATGATTCGTGCATGGATAAAACACGCAAATACACTGTTCATGTATTTGATGCGGATGGTGTGGCAAGTCGGAATTTAAAAGGCGGGAAAGGCGTAAAAGTAAGCCTAATTTTTGTGTGTTCAACGCAAATTCATCGAATACAACATTATTTGGATCAGGGCAAGAGGACATATACATATAACAATTCTTTTTAATTAATAATTCATTCCTGATAAAACACTATCGATTGCATTACTATAAGCTACAGGTAACTTTTCTGTATTTGTAACATTTAACTGTTGATATTAAGTTGAAATTAATCTCGTTAATATTAAGTTGTATGCTGAAAAAAAACGGTTTAAGCTACAACTTCCGCGTCCAACTTCGAATATTTATATCGGCTAATTAAATATTACCAACAAATACTGTTCGATCTCTTTATCGTGGCTTGTGTATTATATCTTGATAAATATTAAGTTTATATATAGTGTATAATATTAAGTTATTGTGTTTGTTGTAAATGCTTTATAATGTATGATCCCAATATATTTTCAGATATTAAGAAAAAAGATCTCAATTGAATCTTTTTAACTTTATCAAAATATTCCCCATAAACCGTGTACGCCATATTATTTAATTATTGAAGTGGAATGCGATACGAAGAACGTATTTTCCACCTTTTACAGTAAATTCCGACATGGAGTGGTATTTTTTAAAGCTTTTTTAATCGAAGATATTAATTGATTCGTTAACAGGAAATGATACCGTATTTCATCAACGAACTTGTATAAATTCTGAACTGGATACGCGTTGCTTAAATCACTTAGTCATTCAGCGAGATGATCTTTCGCAGATAAGAAAGAAATGAAACAAACAATCTGTTGATTATTCTAATTTATATGATACGCTTGGTAATGTATGCTTTTAAAGTCAATCGGTCAAGTATAATTTATGTCGTGTTGGCCATTTCAGAGAACGCGGTACCGAGAAAATCGTGTTTACAATGTGCATGCCACATTCTGCGATTTTGTACCGTTTTTGATTTCTTGAAAGTCCTGCACGATCAATTCTTCTTTATCTCCAGCTTTTCTATAGTTTGACAATCAAAACAGCCGTATAATATTTGATACCTACTGATATTAATTTTTATAAATATATTTTGTCGTATCATAATATTATACAATAGCTTTAATAAAGATAACATCATTCTTGTAGTTTTGCAAATAAATTACATTCGAGCCATGTACTTTTGAACAATAATATATTATGTAACGTATGTGTGTATACAAGGTGTTCTATGCAACTGGAACAGGCCATAGCGTTAAAACGGCAGCAAATAGAAAAACATTTCATTAAAAAGAATTAAGTGGTTTCCAGCGATGAATCACGTAGTACATGTGTGTAATTTTTCCTAATGAAATTGTTTTCTATTTTCCATCATTTTAACATTATAGATTGTTCCAGCTGCGTGGGATAGCCTGTACATAGACGTGTTCCTTTTACTACAATATGTATACAACTATTGCATTTCCATATATTAATGTACACGTTTCTTTCTTTTTATTGACTTAGCAATTTCTTACAATGTCAATGACGACATTCTCTGATCTCCTTCTTTTTCTACATATGTATATAAAATTCTCGTGGTAGTAAACAGTAATAAACACTTACTTCTGTAATAAGAATGATATTCTGCTCTTATGCTCTTGTACTCTGATAATTGTTTTCAATTTTTCGCGCACTGTACTGCGGGCGGCATGGACACCAACCTACATAAAATAAATTCTTAGATAAACACCAAATATGGAATATATTCTTACATAATTCTTTTTATTGAACAACAGTATCACCTGATCATCAGAAATGATATTCATTAGTTAATGATCAAGAACCGATGTTTTATTCAACCAATCAGCGTTCTTCGATCTCTTCTTTTACGCGTACGTGAATACCATGTAAATAAAGGCACACAGAAGTTGAAGTTATTCAGAAGTTAGTGTCTTCCAGCACTTTACACGCGATAATTGTTTGACCCGAGATTTTAGAAATGATTTAAGTTGGGTGAGTTGAATTGTGAAAATTTGTTAATTGTTTCAAGTGTTTTGTTTTCTTTTTCCTAAAATTAAGAACGTTTTTTAATATAATATATTTTCTCATTAATTGGATTTCAATTTTAACAAATTTTGTTCGTTCTACTATATGAATTTAAATATTTATATCGTTTACTGATCTTCTTTTCCATAACTAAGTGACGATCGGTTCCTTCTTCGCATACATTACTTTATTGTCTTCGTAATATTTACTTCATTCTTGAATATGATTTTTAAAAAATTTTCATACTTTTTGGCCAATAATAATTGTCTGCAATGTGTCTTTCTGTCAACAAAGAATGAGGTTATTTATTTCATTCGAAAGAAATCAGGTACATATAAATAGTATGAAGAAAAATAATGAATTTCATCTTGCGAAATCTCTCCTGTATTATATAAATAAAGTTTAGAAATTATGTATGATTAACGTATACAATCAAGTAGCGATATAATTCCATGATAATATTTATCCTATTGTGTGCGACTAATACGTAGTTAAAAGGTATCTTATATTTCTGATATTTATAAAATTTTAAAATATCAAATTGTTTTTCTAACAATTTTAATCGTTGTGTTATACTTCACTTTAAAAAACGTTTTATTTAAAAATGTCTTCGAATTTTTGTTTTAAGTGTGTATGTATGGTTAGAAATGAAAGTCAAAGTTTTGAATGGATAATAAAGTGACACGTGTACACGGGACACGTATAACGTGTATTAAGAAATAGAAAATTCATATTCCTAATATACGAATGATACAATTCATTTTGATTTCTGTATACATGTAAAGATTCATATTTTCTGCATAATTCTGTATATACATGTACACGTGTATAGTATATTGACACTGATCAATGCCATACATAGATCTTTGACATTATGGGTAATAATTATCGTGTTGTGATTGTTTATTTCCTAGATATGTCTTCATTATTATGAAGAAATTCATAATAAAGAGATAATATTCATTTATATAAGTTGAACTACATTATTGGTATAATTTTGATAGAGTAAATATATTTTCTCAATTACATACATATATGTTTTAAATGTTGAAAGAAAGAAGTTGGGTGATATAGCGTGCAAAGCTTGATGAAGATGAAGCTATTTATTATATGGGTGGTGAAGGATATAATACCATAATTGAGTAGATACCCAAAATATATTTATAATTTGCAGCCTATAAATTACAGTACGCACAATATATTATTAGATACTAATTACGAGTGCCAAATTATAAAGTTTATAAGAAAGAAGTAATAAAGAAACAGCTACTTGAAACTATGTTTTGAAAACCATGGTTAGAAAAACAAATATCCAAGTATAAACAAAAACAGCTGAATATGTTGGAAACAATTTTAATTCAATGCTGTTTTATATGATAGAATTCTGCTTTCCTAATGTTATATCTAGATTGTGGATGTTTATGTAAATGCATATTTTTATAGAAAATAGGAAAAGATATTGAACCAAGATAGAAATATGTTTTGTCATTAGAGGGTTATACAAAAATATTCCTTACTTTGTATAAATTACATATTGTATATGTTCTGCATATTTCATATAAATGTCCAAAATTAGACATTAAATGTTGGCAAATATCATGTTAACACGTTTCTTGCAACTTTCTCATCGCATACTCTTATTATATTTGGTATTGACAACAGATTTATATTGTATCTCTACTTTATCCATAATATTGTCTCATGATATCATACGAGTGGGTTATAAAAACCACTTGTTGCAATGTTGTGATATGATGAATCATGAGTGATATAAATAATAACAAGTTATCTACAAAGTCTAATATCGCAATCAATTGCATTGTAATATTAATAAAATACAAATATCGTAAGTGTTCCATTAATTGTGCAATGCTGAAAACAAGCAAAGATATGTAATGATAAAAACAGAGGTATCTGAAATTGCAGATATACATTTGATTATCAATGGTGATATGGTGGTACAATTGCTTGTGAGTCCTGCAATGAAGAAGTATGTGATCAAATGATAAACATAACAATAATACTATTATAAACAGAACAATAATATTATTATATTATAAATATAATTTAAAATCAATGACTTTAAGTATCTAATATCATTTTTCTTTTTTTTTATTAATCTTGTGATTTAGATTTTATGTGAATGAAAATTTTAGTTAAAACAACATACCAATACTGATATGCACAGAAGAAATGCTGAAGCAAAATTGGAAGATTTGTATGACAACATTCGATATGATGGTCATGGCAAGGAAAAATAAGTTTATTTTATGGCATTTAAACAATGTTTTATTTGTAAATTTTTTGGAAAACTGGAATTTTTTGGAAAATCAAAATATTCCCAACGAGTTAATTCTAAAAAAAAATTACTTACAAGATTGCTATAAAACAAATTATTCGAAATGTACAAAATGATATTGGTAGGAAAAACATTATTTGCATTTCAGTTGATGAAATGACAGATAAAGTTAGTCGTTATATAGCAAACATGATAGTTAGTACATTATATGAAAAAAATGATAATAGCAGCTTCAATGCGTTACTCATTTGCTTGTAAAGAATTGGACAAAATAAATCAGGTCACTGGGATTCCACAATCTGTGAATTCTGCAATAAAAATATTGTGGGAGAGGTTTAAAATTATTTTGTTGTTAACTGTTACTAACATGTTACTTCTAACATGGCTTGCACAGAATAATGGAGAAAGTGAGACTACACTTCCCTTTGGTCAATAAATTTATTTGTTTTTTTGATGCAAATATATTTAAGAGTTTCACATAGCATTGAAACTTACATAAAAAGATTACCAAATAGGTTCCATTATCATCTGAACCTATTTTAATACAATGGAGAACATAGTTAAAGGCAGCGATATTTTACGCAAGATATGTGCATATTATTAAAGAAGTAAGTGTATTTAGTAATGTATCAGTTCATTAAAATTAATTGAATCATTAATTCTGTACATGATACTTAAATTCTCGTTTATTTCAAGATTGTTGAATCTTGAACAAAACCTTAAAGAAAACCTTAAAGAAAAAAATGTAGCTTGTACTAAATCAGCCCAAGAGATTTTAAAGGATGAAAATCTTTCTGAAGAATTAGCGTTTATTGAAGCTAATTTCTGCACTCTTCCGTATTACCATAACAAAATTGGAAGCAAACATGTTATTATTAAATGAATCAATGAAGTTGGTCGAAGATTTGACTCGAAAAATAGATCATGTACCTACTGCCTGTGGAGTAAAATGTTAGAGTAAAATGTAGCTATATTCTCCAAAAAGATCCAGGATTCAAAATACTATCTAGACAGAGAAAAATCTTAAATGGTTCATAAATGGAAATGGAAGCACAATATTAGAAAAGTTTAAATACGCACCTATCACATCCTGTAATGTTGAAAGAACATATTCTGTCCATAAACGAATTTTGTCTAATAAAAAAACATCGACTAACAATTGAAAATATGGAAAAGATCATTATTACTTATTGTAATGTAAATTGCAATAAATAATAAGTAACTCCTGCATATCATATGCTTATATTACATTGTATGCATGTTATATGTTATATTGTACCCTTTTATATGTATTATATTGTAAAATGATAAATAAATTTAGCATATATTTTGCGTATCTCGACATATAAAACTACGCATCCACAGTCTAATTATATCACTTACATATTGAATTGCTGTTGAGGCACAAAATTTGAAAGTTGCAAGGAATCATTGGAGAAGGATAGAATCTTTTCTAAATATTGTAAAACTAGTACAGTTTATAAGAATACACTTTTGTAGAAGAAATCATCGTCAATGAAATGATAGGTGTAATTGAAAAATTCAAAACTTATACGGCCGAAATCTTAATTAAGATTTGCCTTCGATTCTTTTAAGTGATTATTATTGCTAATGTTTTATTTAGCTTATTATTAACGTTTTCTTAATACACATTCAAAACTGTGACTGCTATATTAAAACTATTATTAATGGCATTAATACTCGTATATTCATGTATTTAAATACATGTGGAATAGAGATCTCCCATATATGGATATCTGTGTTCCAAGAATTGTATGAAAATTTAATATATGTATACATATGTATATTTAGATATACATGAAATAGAAACCTCTGGTTAAAAGTTCAATTATGATTAAAGGTTGACAAACTTGAAATGTTCTATTTTATCTCATTAATTAAAACTGAATTATTATCAATGTGTATTCAACATGTTTAACTTTTTTACAGATATTAAAATTAAAAATCTTCAAGAGATATATATGTATGTTTTATCATTGTAAGAACACATGTAAAAAGATTGTGAAAGATGGGATTGTTATCAGTATTGAAGCAATCTAATGTGATTTATGTTATATTTGGTATAACTTTTCTTACATCGGGCCTGATCATCAATTTTTTCCAGTGTCTTTTGTACTTTGGTCTTAGACCTTTTTCCATATATCTTTATCGCAAGATTAACTGCTATCTCTGCTATTCCTTATATTGTCGTAAGTTATGTTAATTATTCAATTTTGAGATATATTTGCTTTATGTAAATTTTTAAATTCTTATCTTAATTTTATTAATTTTATTAAATATATTATTTCTTGTAACTAGTTTCTTCAGTAGCTAGTTAATCTGAATGTTAATATATTATAGTTCTTGAATATAATTTTTTTCTGACATAGAAATTAAATAGAAAGAAAATGTTTTTTCTTATCCTGTATAATTGAAATTACATTTCCAGAGTTAGTATTTGTACCAGAATGGTGGTCTGAATTAGACATTGTACTTTATATGAATAAGGATGATGTAGAAAAATTTAGAAAAAATCATAAATATATATTAATGAACCATAGATATGAAATAGATTGGCTTTGTGGATGGATCATATGTGAACGTACAGGAGTACTTGGTGTTGGTTTTAAAATTCTACATAAAAGATAAATTGAAAGTAACTCGATTACCTTCTAATATTGTGAAATTTTGCATATTTCAGAATTGCAAAGCATATGTAAAAAAATCATTACAGTATGTTCCAATATTAGGGTGGGCATGGAGATTTGCTGGATATATATTTATGGAAAGAAATTGGGAAAAAGATAAAGAAGTAATCACCTCTCAAATTAAAGAGCTTGTAAATTACCCAGATAGTATATCGGTAAGAATTTTCCTTTTGATATTCAATTTCAATCATTTGATCTTTAATTTTGTCATATTTTTACTGTGATTTTTAATATATCTTAAACTTACTTTTAAGATCGTTTGTTTTATGGAAATAATTTTTTAATTATTATTTTACTTTATGCAGTTGCTTTTATGTGCCGAGGGAACACGATTTACAACAGAAAAACTAGAAGCCAGTCAAAAATTCGCCCAAAAAGCGAATCTTCCAATATTAAATTATCACTTAACACCTCGAACGAAGGGTTTTGTAGCAAGTTTACCGCATATGCGGGGCAAAATTTCTGACATTTATGACATGCAACTGCAGTTTAAGTCAGATGATCCTGTAAAACCAACATTAACAAACTTACTGCAGGGAAAACGGATCACTGCGTACATATGTCTTTTCAGGATACCGTTAGAAGAAGTGCCAGAAGACGAGAAAGGTGCTGAAGAATGGTTACATAAACATTATGAGAAAAAAGTATGATTTCATTTCAAATTAATGAAATTAGCTATGAAATTATTCTTACTTCTGTTTTTTTTTTCTTTAGGATCGTATGGCAGAAAGTTTTGAACAAACAGGTGATTTCTTTGAACTTAGTGGGGTACCCAAATTAGAAAAGATTACATTAAAAAGAAGATATAATTCACTCGTTAATATAATTTTCTGGGCAGTGGTAGTGAATGCACCAATTCTTTATTATTTGATTATTATTCTCTTGTCTGGATCGATAATTTATTTCTCGATAGGAGCGAGTAGTATCTTCTTAAGTAGGTATTTTAATATGATACACAGTTTTATGTTTATTCTATATATTGTTTAAATATTAATACTTTTAATTTCACCGTTTCAGTTTGTTTACTTTTGCAAAGAATGATCGGAATGTCCAAAATAAGTAAGAGTTCATCATACGGGACTGATGATAAGAAATTGAAGTAAGATAGAAATGGGAAAATAATAAAAGGAATACAGTATGAAAAAATACAGAATGAATACAGAAAAATTGACGTTGAAGTTAGATGAGCGTTTGCAAATTATGTTCATCTCGTGATGTATTCCACGAGACCATTTATGTAAAAATCTATATGAAACATGCACAGAAGCTTGTGAAAATGTGATATGAGCTGTACATTGTTGATTGTACTTTTAGTTGCACTGATTGGTTGTAATGAATAACATTTCCAGAAGTAGATATATTAATATCTTGAGGAATTAATTTTTATGTTCAAAAATATTTGAATATTTTAAAAAAATTAGAAGTTTTTGTTATAATAATTAAATGAGGTTAATTATGTTCTTTTGTGCTAATGTTTTAATGTTATAGAATCTCATTTTTTAAATTAAAAGTTTAATAAAGGGTTGAAGACGTGAAAAGAAAATAATATAATGTAAAAGAGTTCTATTCAATAAGAATGAGAGAATCAATTTAGGACAAACTTAATTTCTAGGATATAAAAATAGTTATTTTAAAAAGATAGAAATTTCTAAGGTAATTTCATAAAAAATTAAATTTTTAATAATTACTTTAAACCTATTTATTTAGTTTAAAATGACATATTATTTATGCAAATAGTTGTTTAACAGTACTGCACAAATATTAATTAAAAATTATGTATGACAATATAGATATATGAATATCAATTATTAACTAAAGAGAAGAGAATTTTTTGAAAGTATATATTTTACGTTAATAATTTTATTGAAATTTTTTTTGAATACAGATCTACATTGATTATAAGTAGGCAGTAAATATTTATGCAGATGTACATATATAATGTATTAAGATCTGTTAAATACATAAAAAAGATATGCAAAATAAAAAGGTACTTTTTCTTAAATCTCTATTGACAAAACAAATTTTGATATATATATTCTGTTTCTGTATCTATTTTTTATAAAAATATACATTTGCATGAATATCTGTAGTTTATTTATTAATATGGTGTTATTGTACATATATTCAGATCTTGTACTCAATACTAATACTAAAATATCTTTTTCCAATACTAGTATTGATTGATTAATTCCAGAATTAATTCCACATTACTAATCAAAATTAGTTATTGATGATCGAACAAGCGAGGATGTTAATATATTCAAAGTTCTGAAATAGTATTATTAATTTAATCCTATATTTAACTTTACCTAAAACCAGATATTAATGGCGAGGGTATTTCGTTAATATTGATGATTTAATGATTAATCCGAACGAGTATGAATTGGAAGATTTTTAGGTAATAGCAACATTGTTACATAGTTATTAATTAGACAACATGAATATTATAAAAAGTCCTTGAGAAAATTACTTTCGCAAATTCTGGAATTTGAAACTCAGTGACATTTAGAAAAATATACATTATATGTAAGTGTGTGTGTGCGCGCGCACGTGCATGCGCGTGTGTGTATATATACACACACACACATACATACATACATACATACATACATACGCATATAAATGAATATGGATATGTACCTTCTTAACAGTCTTCTCGCTAATAGCATATTTAAATCTGCGTTTAAATTTAGCTTTTACTTTTCATTGACGGCTGTTGTTTCTTTTTTTTTTTCTTTTTTAAGTATGCACTATTTACTTTTTCGAATCTACCATATTAAGAACAAACTTTATGTGGAAGACAGTCTATTTTTTCCAAATTTCATCTTTTATAATATCATTCATTGTTTCTATTCAATTAACTTTTAATAGAATGGTAATTTAGATTACTTAATATTTCATTTACTTTGATGCGTAGTAATGTACGAATTTTGAAATATTGAAATTTAATTTGAAATTTAAATAAAGAAGTATGATTTTTAATTAATTTTTTATCTTTCTTACATTACTTTCGTGATGTATTTCAGTATATCCTTCAAAAGGCTTAGCTACGTACTGAATCTTCCTTAATTTTCCTTGCGCATCATAATAACCATATTGTCCTTTTATCGTACCATCGCGATGCCTTTCTTCTAATCTGTATTGTCTATTCTTTCTGCAATAAATATATGGTATATTGTTAATTAAATACCTCTAAGCATATGTAATGTTTTCTAACGATGTATATGTATACCGAAAAAATTGGACGTTTATAATAAATAAATCTAGTTTTTATAAATGACAATTGGAATTTTTATTGTCTGGTAATTATGTTCTCCAATTCTGTTTTTAACTATTTGAAGTATATGTCAGTAATATAGGGAAAAAATTAATTTAATCTATCATACAGTACGTTTGATTTACTATACGCAAATGTCATTATTTCTCGAACTATTAATTTTCTAAATCGTTATTTACAGAAATGTCAACATTAATTAAATTTTTTAAACTTGCTATTTTACTATGTATTACAAGACCAATTTAACAATGCGTATAATTTTTCAACACAATAATTGTCTTAATCTACATACAAGTTACTATAGATAAATTAATTTTATTTAATTACATCACAAATAAAATTCAATTCTAAGACTTCAATTATTTACCCATTTCCAGTATCAAATCCAAAAAGGTACGTTTTTGGTCCTTCATGACCTTCTACTTGAAATTGTATTCGATCTGTATCTTCTGATAATTTCCAAGGATCTATATTTTCTTCCTTTCCTACTTTTATATATCTATTTATTACGTTTTTAGTTTCTTTGATTTTCTGCGCTTGTAATTCTTCGTTATCTTTTTTTATTATTGACTTCGAGTTGTGTTTGCTACTCGATGATAGTTGATCACCTTTATAAAATCGGTGATTGCTGGCCCATGGAATGTCAATTGCGACCGTAAGAACTGCATTCGTTAAAAGCTAAATAAATTGATGGAAAAGGTGAATAACAGAAACATCGAAAATAAATAGACTTTTTCAAATAAAACGAAATCTGTCATTAAGTTTTAATTTCTGCTTTCGGATATGTTTAATTGATCAATGAATTTAACTCTCATGTTAGAGAATTCATTTTCTAGTTGTTTCGCTTTCACGCGAACGTTCTTCTGGTCCATTGCTCTTTCACAATTGAATATCACGTTCTATTTATTTTTATTACTTTATCTTATTTTCTTTTATTTATTATCATTTTACTATATAAGTATCATTGAATAAAGAAGACTTAGGTAAAATTCATTCTACTATCACCATAATATTAATAACTTAGAATACTTAGAATACTTAGAATTTTCAATTCAAATTTAATTTAAAATAATTAATAATAATTAAATTTACTTGCTTATAATATACGATGTACGATTTATATACAAAATTTGTACGTATTGGCGATCATTTAAATGACTTTTTGTCATTTCTGAATCAAATTAGGCCATTAAAAATAAGCAAATGATTTGTTTAGTATGCAAATTTGAATAAATGAAAGATTTGTACTTACAAGAAATTTAATATGCATTTTGTATTTCCAAGCTAGAAGAACAACAGTTCTCTATCAAAATTCACAGTAGATTTCCTTGCAGTTTTTAGCCTTCAATCACTTTCATATATCCTCTCTCTTTTATCCCCCCCCCCCTCTACGATTACAATAGATATTATTGGATATCTTAAATAGCGGGAAATTATATTATTTCCGCTATTTAAAAATCGTTCTCTTTTAATGTAATATATACCACTGCATATTATTTTAAAATGTGTAAAAAATAAACGAATATCATTGTTATAAAACTAATTTGTGCTATTAATTATTTTTATTTAACGTTACGAAATACATTTACCTGATTGCGAAAAAGATTCTAACGCGATAACGAAAATCCTGATATTCGTTTCAATTACGTAGGTTACACAATTTACATTTGACCGGAAGTGAATAATTCAGGATACGTCATGTCACTGAAACGTCCACTGAACTCAAATTCTTTTCAAAGATAGAATGACACGCAATTATTATCATCACCTTTTTCCTGTTCATTTCGTTTATATATTTGACCGAAAGAGAACATGGTTTCAATAATTGTTTAGTTAAAACGGCGGAACGTTGCCAGTGTGTATCATGAAAAATTTTATTTCGTTTACTTTGTGCTGTATCCTTTTATTCTTTCTCCGTGAGGGAGTAGTAAGTTTTAAAAAATAATGAATTTATATATTTTATTATGTTATAGTTGTTATACAAATCTAGCGTATAAAATTTCTTGAATTTAAATGATTCAAAAAATAATATTTAGTGTCATTAAATTATTATAAATATTATAATATTGATAATAAGGAAGTAAATGGCAGGTATGCATGATATACATATGCCATGAATGCTGTTATGAAAAATATGTACATATAAGATAAATATGATAAATTATTCCAACTAATGTATAAATAAATCCTATCTATAGAAAATATGTATTTCTTTCAAAGTTTTACCTATCTCACTGATTCGAAGCAAAATATATACTTGTATAAATTTCCGCAATCTAATTACAGTTACAAATTTATTTTCAGTCTTTAAGATGTCGTTCCGGAAATCAACAAATAGACGTACATTTTCAAAAAGTGCTGAAAACTTGTAGGAACCGTTATACCGGTTCGAATACAGGTAATGGGGAAGATTCTACATCCACGGAAGACAAAAGTTCAGGAAGTGATTCTCGTTCCGAGGAAGAGGTATCTGATAACAACTTCTTTGACAAAAATGACAGTGGACCTTCATATAATCAATCCACGAACAATCAGAGATATAGGTAAAACTGGTATAATTATTTTGAGCAATAATAATATTTTAATAAGCGAAAATTATTAATTATTGGACCGTAGAAATGCATGTTTCTATAAAAAATAAATGAAGAAATGGGACTTACTCAAAAAATTTGTTTAGTCAATAAAATACCTTTTATATACATATACATATATTTTTTGCGTGCAGCTCTGCGTCACACTTTATAAATATTGTCAATTTTTTTAAACATCCTGTATATTCTACATATATATCTCTATTGCAATTACACATATATCTTAATTAAGTTATTCATGGCTACAGAAATTCTGACAGGAATAGTAATACGAATACTTACTCCTCCGACCGCTCGATTAAGGGAAATGTTAAAGATTTCCAAAATATAAAACATATTCGTAAAACCAACGGTCGAGATTCATGGAATTCTAGAGATTCGCGCAATAGGAAAAGTGATTTTAATAATGGAGAGATGAATGACGAGGACACACGTTTTAATAATAATACTGACCGGCAACAAGATGTAAGCATCACGAATTTAAGTTGAATACCTTATAATTATCTACAATATTTTATGTTAATCTGATAATTCTATGTATATTCTAATTTATTACAGTGTATAGTACAATGTTTTTTCAATGAATTAAACGCTGTAAGTACTATCATATTTGATTTAAGAATAGAAATAAACAATAATTATGTTATTTAAATAATTGTTACTACTTGCTGATTAATAGGTAGATCAAAAAGGATTTCCAGAAAAAGATTTAGTAATTCCATTGATGATTCAAAGTATTCAAGATCCAGAATTGAAAGACTTCGTTGAAGAATCAATTATCGAATGTTTTCGTTACCTTGAAGCGAATAAACGAGAAAAATGTGAATACTCACAAAATTTATTGACGTGTTTGGCTGAAAAAGGACAGCAGGTAAGTTTTAACCTTTTTTTTTGTACTTTGTATTGAATACTACGCCAGTTTCGTAAAAAATAATTTTTTAAAATAAATACGTTAATCCTGTTTCAGAAATGTGAGGATTGGGAAAATTAAAAAATGTAATGTCATTGTAGTTACTTAAAGAAAACGATACCGTATGTGGTAATAATATTGTATTTGTGTGTATCTATTTGCATATAAAACAGCAGGAGTATCAAGAAAAAATTTCTAAATATTTTACCACAATATCTATAAATATTAATTTTTTTGAATTATTATTTTATATACTTTTCTTTACAATGAGTTTCTTATCATTTTTTGAATTACAATACTGCGAAATAATATTATGAAAAATATTATCTTTAGAAAATAATGTAAGATTATACTGTTATACTTACATTTCAAACTGAAGCAATTAAAAAGTTTACTTATAATTGGTAATATATAAACTGTAATTATATATATATATATATATATATATATATCACACATATACATATATATATATACATGCACCTTTTTACAATATATACAAATGCTATTTGAAATTTTCTTTGTTTCCGTACCGTACTTTATTAATGATAATATTTTTGTATCGAATTGGAAAATTGATTTTTATTGTAGCAATATTGTAATTCATATCTATGAAATATCATAGCATTGCACAATATCACGTTAATGTGATCTATTTCTCTAAAGATAAAAGAAAATTATATTCGAAATAAATTCACTGTAGAATGTTTTTGATATTACACGTTTCTTTATATGATTTTCTTTCATAAATGTTGAATGCGTATTATATAAGAATCTAAACTTGGTGATTTCAATTATTTGAGAAGATTAAAGTGTTAAGCTATTTATGATATTGATGTAACGTTCGAAATTAAATCCATTTGTAACTTCTCGTTTTCTACTTCAGATGTATTGCAAATAATATTTTGCCAATACTATTATGTTTTGCAGTATTCAAAGTTACTTAAATTTTACAATATTGTATAATTAAACTATAGGAATTATTTTTAGTTATACCTACTGCACTATATTTTTGTTGTAATACAACATACATATTTGTAATATATCTTAAATAAGAAATTACTTTCTTTTTTTTAAATCTTCAAAGCGCTTCATTAAATCGTCAAAATCAATGTCTTCGCTAGTAGATGGATTATTTGAGGGTAAATCATTCTCCGATGGCACGGCGGGCAAATCTGGAAGCTGAAAATCATTCATCGGCATTTTCGATCGCGGTTGAGGTTTTGGTTTCTGGTCGGACTGTAATAAAAAATCATAAATAAACGTATTACGTAAATGTATAATAATTAATACAAAATACACAATATATAAACGTATATGTCTAAGTTTTCAAGTAATAATAATAAGTAATAATAACAAATAATCATTTTAACAAATATAATAATAAATAACAGCTCCTATAATTGAAAAATTGGAAGTAAACATAAAATATTAATAAACCTAATATAGCTGATCGTAAGGATAGTAAGAGGCAGAAATGTTGAAGAGGGAAATCGTTATTGGTCGGAATCGTTATTGGTAGGATAAGAAAAGCGGTGATACTTTGGATAAGAGTTTTGAAAGAAATAATATGGATACCAAACTAATTGCACTATAGTCAGTATAGGGTAGTGTGTGTGTATATTTATATATAATTTTTAATATTAAATTTAAAAGGGGATATGTGTGTTTGGGATGCAGACGAGTAGATGTGTTGGCGCTTTAAAAGTTATATGGAAATGAGTAGGTGTTAGACATACATAAGCCAAATCCTTTTTTCAGGCTATGAAGCCAAAAAACAAATAAATATATACTCATATATCTAACTATTCATAATATTATTAATTTTCATTTACATATTTAGTGAGTTTAATTATTTTTGTTTTAAAATTACCTGTTTATTTAAATCAGGTGGAAATGATGCATATGATGGAGGCAGATCATTTTCCTTAATAGATAAGAATTCATTAATCATCCAATAATTTAATTTATAGAATTTAAATTATATCACTCACAAGTTTGTCTCCATTTGAGTTATCTAAGGGAATGTTGTACAAAACATTATTTGGATTATAAGGAACATTTTGATCCTTACTTTCTAATGATCCTGGTGGAGTTACAAATCCTATAGGCCCTTTCTCAGAATTCTAAAAGGTGTAGTTTGGATAAAAAGTATAAATACAAAATAGCTACATAGTAAAAGAGATTACTTACAATTAGATTAGATGCAGGATTTGGTAATAGAGGAGCTTGAGGGAACCCAATAAATCCAACTGGCAGTGGTAAGCCTCCAGAAGCTGTGTCTAAATTGTTTCTTTCTGTGTTATTTCCAACATCTATCAATAAAGCATCTTGACCCTCTTGCATTATCTATGATATTGCAATTAAGATATTCATTCTCACAATAAAATTGGAATTATTATCATTATCAGTAGCAGTTTCATTTCATAATTTCTACCTGTGGATCTGGTTCGTATTCAACATCATAATTTTTCGCAATCTCTATAAGATACTTCTCTACAAGAAGCTTAGATGGTGATTGCACGCTCATTTTATGTTTCAACTTCTCAGATATAGTTTGTACTGCTTCTTCCCTACATGCTTCTGTGTATTGTTTCCCATATTTTGACATTAAGATATCAGCTATTATTTTAATTTCCTGAACATCAGTTTGTATTCTAGGAGCAGCCCAAATTATGGTAGAAATAGCTTCCGCTAAACCTTCATCTAAATTCCTATGACAATAAATATAATGATATTTAAAAATAATTATGTTATTAATGATTTTTATAACATTTTGCTAATAGAATGACGACTATTTTATTATAATTTCATATTACAATTTCATAATAAAGGTAATATTAAAAATTGAAACAATAAAATAGAATCGGGAAAGTAATGTTTAATCATTTGAATGACATACATACTTCATTTGTTGAATAAGTCCGAAACGTGCAAGCAAAAGATCACAATACATTTCGAGGAGTTCCATTGCTTCAACCATGTAATCTTCTCTGATAATGTGTTCAACCCGTATTTTTGCTCTTTCAACTTTACCTGCAGCGATGTAGTCAGCTATTTCTTTCCGTGCTTTCTGAGCAAGTTCCGTTTTCTTTTTCTCAAGCAACTTTAATCGATTAACTGCTAGCCGCAGATGCGTTTTTAATTTTGTATAATTCGGCCCACTCGAAAACATCTCTACTTGATCGTTCTTGTCACAAATGAAGAAAACTGATATAATCTTTCATGCTCCTACGTAGGAGTATAGTAGAGGTTATTCAAGAACTGATAGAAAGTGACAGCTCAGAGATATTAAATATATGATTGAAATGAGTTATATATGTTGCAAAATTTTCAATTATGACTTTTTTAATATTTATAATAAACTTATATAAAATGATAAAAGTATTTGTAACGAAACGAATAAACTTATATTGTAGTACATAAATAAAATTTGGTAATAAAGAATTTTTAAAGTAAAGAATACCTATCTACACATTACACATTCTCGTGAGTCACATACATGCCACTATTGTACTTGCGTAAAAGTAAAATAAAGCGCTATTTTCACATATTGTAACCTATATTAAATATACAATTAATGCTATAAATCCCATAAAAATCCCATAAAATAAATGATTAATAAACATTATTAATAGTTATATCTCTTAGTAACTAAATCTCTTAAATAAATGAATAAGTATTATTTTACATTACAATAAATATACCGTTTCAAATGTAATAAAATATTTTATCGTTTATAAAGTTTAAACTATATGTAATTAATTGTTTTCCCTATAAGGTTACAATACTTTCATCCCTACATATTCTTACATCATTTCACCGCGGGGTTCCGTACGAATGTAACATATTCTCTAAATATAAATACATATGTCGCGATATGTACAAGGCGTGTCAGTTTTTCTTGGCTAAACATTGTCACGATGTTCTATGCCATTCAATCATGATAACAGAATAATAGTTAATTTCGTACGTTTATTATAATTTTTTAGTACAGTTTCAAATGCCCTATTGTTTTCTTATTCATATCACACCGATAGAATATCCTGACAAAGTTTGGTCGGAGAAAACTGGATCATCCTGTATACATAATAACTGCACGCGCGATATTCGACTTCCTAGATGGAGGGCGCTTCAAAAAATCGATCGATCGATTGTTTAAGAATACACATTTCCGTTAAATTCTAGAAACAGAAATCGTTACCGTGACAATTCGCATTGCCACCTCCGAATTTCTATTCCAATTTGTCAGTTCTCCAATGTTTTATTCAACTGAACTTCTTTCTCTCAGAAGGAAAGGCAAATTAGCCAAATGCTGGTTAGCCGCAACCTTTAGTGAAAAGATGTTTAAGGAAACTTGCAGACCAATACTAATTAAGAAGATTAACATAGTCCTTACTTGGTAAAGTACTTTTTTATTCTTACGATCGCTTTCAACTAATTATTTTGTTTAATTTATTTGAGTTTCTTGTGGATATTCTTTTGTCTTATTGTTGCAATGATATTTTATTATTTCTGCACTTATTTATTAAATTAATTACGTTATATATACAATTACGATTACAATTTTAGCGAAGAAATTTTATCAACGATTGAAATGAGGAGTGGGAGAAATTATGGCAGATTTAGTCTCTATCTTTCTTCACAATTAATGTATGGTGCTGCGAAAATACTTCTTTACCAAACGAAATACTTTCAAGGTCATAAATCTTGAAATTAATATTTTATAATCTTTTTCGCAGTAATATAACAAGCATCTTTTATCTTTAAAAACATAAAAAAATTATTTTTTGTCTCTTTTTTTTATTGTAGATCATGTTTTCGCAATGAAGTGCACATTATTCAAAAAAAGGTAAAGATTTAAATTTTATGAAGCACTTAATTTCTTCAGAAATTCTAAAATTTCAGATTTGATTACTGATAGAGCACTTTATATTAGTTTTAATATTAATAACTCGGTAAATTGTTAATAAGGAAAGCGTTAATATTAATAAACGCGAAAATATTTCAAATATCTTTTCGTAGGCATGAAGAATTTAACGCGGTAATGGCGTTAGAATTACCGGATGTTCCTCCTATGGAAGATGTGTTCCGGAATTTAGAAATTCCACCAAATTCGCATTTAATTACAGAAGAACCATATACTTCCGTTATAGGACGTTTGGTAAAGAAAATTAAAAAAAAAGGACAAGCCCAACGCGGATTATTTATGATAATAAAATTTTATTTTGTGTTGTTATGTTATATATGATTTATATCGCGTTATTTAAATTTATAACATTATATTGTTCAAATGTAGATGCAAGATGAAATGTATTTCGGGATACTATCCGAACATGATATGGAACAATACTTAGCCAGACCAGAGCTATCCTTGTTAGTTTTACGTATTTTTGAAGTAATTTTATACTTTCTGATCCTAATACTTTAAATTTTAATAATTTTAAATATGATTCGTTTAAAATTATTAAAATTATTAGAATACAACGAATAGAACAATAGGTACATATTCTTGATATTTATAAAATTATTGCTATCCATTATTTAGAAACGAAATACGAAGATTTCCTTGGGATCAATCGGCAGAAATTCATGAGGAATCGGTGCAAGTTCCTTTTGTTGATGTTAACAGATTTGAGGTTGAGACAATCGAAACTGAAAGAGAAACACGAGTAGCATCCGCTGAAAATGATCAACACAAATCCTTTGTCGTTCCTAGAGGTGCATTAATTATTGTATTTTTATTTATAGATAAGTTAGTCCTTTTTACAAATATGATTTTTTAGGCTCGGATGTTAAAAAGTCTGCGAATTCTAGGAAAAGAACTTTAATATCTCCAACAGAAATTCCTGCGAAAAGAAGCAAGGTATGTTGTGTAATTTTTTCATATAACTTTTTGTATAACTAAATCGTATAACTTTTTTAGTGCCTTTCCGAACTATGTAATATAAATTTTATAGGAGAATTTCTATTTATAGATAAGTCCTGCAGAAGATTTACCACCTCCGCTTCCAATAGAACCACCACCACCACCGATAGACGAACCTCCATCTGCACCTGAATTACCATTTCAATTACAGCAAGGTTTATCAGTTCTTGAAAATATAGAATTAATTGAAGTAGTAAAGCCAAAAAAGACAAGAAAATGTTTCGATGAACGAACTCAACTGTCTGGTAGCGTCATGCGAAAATATATCAGAAATGTTTTCGTTCATACAGTGAGTGGTTTAATTGGTGTAATTTAATCATTGACTGAATATACGATTCAATTGTTTATAAACATGTTTATTTTTATTCATCTTTTAGAGACCTCTTTGGAGAGAAAGGTCTACGTCTATTTTACTACAAGGAACTGAATATCTAAGACAACCATCAACGAAAATTGCCGATATATCGTGGGGAAAAACATTAAATAAATTGTTCAGTAGTTGTCTTACGAAACCATTGGCGCAAACGGTTCAAAACGATTTTCAAGATGTTCTTGATTTTGAAATTGACCAGACAACAGGTAAATAACGTTTATTTCGATAAAATAGTAAAGAGATAAACAAACGTCAAAGTAAAAAATAAACAAAGTAAATAATAAAAAAAATAATAATAAATAAATACAATTTTAATTTTACAGCTGGAGAAACTATTCGTGTGGGCGCTTTAAGTAGACTACCGGATCAAACAGATGAATTATCATCAAGAAAGCTTATGTTTACTGCACCTGAAATTACTTATCAATCTAAAACATTAGAAAAAATCCTCCAAACAGAAAATCTCGTAGCAGGGGAAGAAGAAGAGCGTCCTGAAGAGCAAAGAAAAGAAACAAAGAAATTTGAAGAACCTCTAATTGAACTTCCTGAAATTACAGGTTTTGAAGAAAAAATTGGGTACAGTTTATTATTATTTAGTTAGTGTAAACGTTTAATTTTGCTATATATTATATACAATATACGTTTCTGAATTGTTTAGAGAAAGGACAATAACAGAAAAATCATCTGATGGGAGAAATGCAAAATCCAGTTCTTCCTCCGTGTCAGTTATTTTTGCTTCATACTGTTACAAATACATGAATCTAATACATATTACCAACATTAATTGAACATTTTATAAAAATTGTTTTCTTGTTGTAGTTCAAAGACACATTTAATCAAAAAAGAGTTATTAGCATTAATGGAAACTCATTGGAGTGAAAGGACATTCATAAAATTTCATGATGTAATTTCACCAGAGAGTTGTAATAAATTTGATGCTGCATCCACCTTTGTACAATGTTTAGGTAAATTTAAATTAATTAATCTAATTTCATTATCTTTTACTCTCTATTGTTATGTCTTCACTTAAATTTGAACGTACAGAAGATTCTCAATGATGATTGACATATATTTCAAATATTTAGAACTCCATGCAAAGAAAAGGATAATTCTGAAACAGGCTGAACCTTTTGATACAATTTGGATACAGAAATACCCTTATTATACTTCAGAAAGTGGTAACAGCACTGCTGCAGCATCATGATTAACTTTTCATAATTAACCGTATAAAAATATACTACTTATTAAAATATTTATTATACAAATTTATTTTTATCAAACAAATATATAATAAACTGCGTATCATATTATGTATTTAATATATGATACACATATAATACAAGCATTTATTGCTACAAATTGTTTTTAAAGTACAATCAATCTACTTGAATTATTCTGTCATATAGTATGTTTACAACATAAATACCATTGCAGTAATAAAGCTTTTCTTTGATAAATTGTCTTTATATAAAAGTATATTCTTTCTCATATCATAGAGAGTAGTACCTGCTATGTTTACAATATTGTGCAAAATTAATTATATTAATAATTATTATCAATAATTATTAATAATTATTAATAACAATTAATAGTGCTTTCTTTTTATTCTACAGAAATCTAATCTTATAATATAACAAATGAGTTTTGATTATATTAAAAGCTTATTTTGTTCATGGATATATAGCAAGTAAACTCTTTTTATTCAAGCAATTTGTGTTAAACATTCTAACGTGTTCATTATTTATAGGTACTTGTTACAGAGATAAGAAAGATATATAAGGTGTTTCAGGTGGAGTTTGCAATTAATTTCCATACTATAGTTCGTTTAAAAAAATGTTTCAAATAAAACTTACCTTATTTCGGAAGGGATGAGGGGTGATCATAAATCTTCTCTAGGTGGACGTGTTTCCGAGATTTTAAGGAGATCTTTGTTTTTTTTATACGGAACTGTATTTTTTTATTTAAGAAGGTGTGTAGCTCATTTCGTGACGAATTCATCGACTCATAATATGTTGGTACTCGAAGGTCATTCATTGCCTTTCAAAAACTTACTTTCTTCGAACGTTCTCAGGATTTGATTTACTGAAGTATTGCGTCGATTCAGATGGTAAACATGAATCAAAATTATACAAATGATGCGATTTATCGTTATTCGTATTTGTTTTTGTTTATTAATAACTATAATTTGCTACTAGACAGATATCCTCAGTTTGTATGATAGTTGCTTCGAATGAATCATTATTGCAAATAGTATTAAGGTGTACTTTCTTCCGGTAACGATTTAATTTACGACGGTTCATTATACGCAATAATAAACTCGCAATAAATTCGCAATAATTTCGCAATAAGATTGCCGATATGCCTCTAATTTTGGAAGAATGTGAGGAATTTGGAAGAATTAGTTCTGTCACTTTCGAGAAGGTGCAGGTATCATATAGAAATAGAGTAAATAATTGTACTGACTACAAAAGTCATCCTTTTGAATACATAAGAAACAATTTCTGGACGTTCAACAACAGTATGTTTTGAACGGCAATAAATGACCTTCAAACACCAATATATTATATTATATTATACAATCGATAAATTCATCCCGGAACGGGTTACATGCCTATCTAAATAAAAACATATAGTTCCGCATAAAAAAAACTTGAAATCTTGGAAGCACGTCCACTTAGAGAAGGTTTGTGATCACTGTAACATGCCTCCCTTCTTCCCAGGACAGGGTAAGTTCCATTTGAAACATTTTTTAAAACAAACTATAGTTTGGGAAATAATTGCATGCGTAACTTCAAATGGAACACTCTGTATAATCCCATTGGCTATAAATATATTTATATACTGCTATAATTTTGAAATCATTTTAAGCTATAATATTTCTCAATTACTTAATTATTATAATATTTTTCAATTGGTTTAATGGAATTCTGCAATTTTAAATAAATATGTACATTTACTGAACAATATATGTTTGTCTCATACAAATAACTGAGAAACCTAATGATAAACCTCAGGTGGGAGATTTTAGTTTTTTATATTATTACTACATAATTTTACTCGAAATAAATGAATAAGATTTAAGAAAAAGGTTTAACATCATGGACTGTACATAAAGAAAATGTCTCTATACGTTTTCTTTTAACCCTTTGTACACTGACCGTTACAAAATAAACCAGTCTCTGTATATGGCTAAAAAACAAAAAAGAAATTGAAATTTAAGTATGTGCAATTGTAGGCGCTTATAATGTCTAGTATGTAATTACCAAGCAATTATAGACAAGGATAGTATATGGTGATCATTTCCATTAAACTCTTATATGGCAGTCAAAAGGTTAATAAGTTAATGCAAATTATAGCAGATAAAGATATATCTTTCTCATTATGTACCTGTGATGTAACTAGATTTTACATCTGTATCACTATTCACGAAGTCTTGCTAACCGTTGTGTAAGTTCATCTTGTTCTTGACTGATAGTAGAGGTACCTATACTACCTAACTGTCCAGATGGCAATTCCATATTCAACTCCAAACTGAAAAAAATTATATAATAAATTTATGTTATAGGATTACATAATATTGTATAAAATAACTCTAAGGAAAGTAGTTACCCAGCTTCGTCTGCAACTTGTTGTAATAAAGAATCAACATCATTTTGTGGAACATTTGTTGTCGTAGTTTGAGACATAGCATTCTCCATGTATGAACTTTGTACATCCAAATCTTCAAACTGACTTTCAAACTTATCCATAAGACCTAACATTAAAGTTATAATATATTACAAACATTCATACACGATCTCAGAAATTTATGATTTATTCATTATTTTTCAGATATCATATAAAATCATGGTAAAAAATTAAATTCTGAAATATACATAATATGTATATTTCACAACAGTGTATACATATTACGCAAGAACATATACATATAAATATAAATATTTACCTGAAATTTTTTCTAAATTCATTGATTTCATTGCTGCATCCATGGCTTTAACTACTCCAGCCATTGACTGAGTAACTTTGCGTGTAGTCAAAGCAGTTTGTACTCTGCTAGCTACTGCATCAACTCTTGCACTCATCCGTAAATAATTAAGTGCCTGATTACGTTGGCGAATTGCATTTTCTGCATGAATTCGGGCGCCCTCCATATTACCTTTTTGAATGGCTTTTTTTATTTTTGCCTTTTCCACCTTTTCTTCTTTTTCGCATTTCTTGGAATTTCTCTCTAATTCCTTCACAGCAAATTTGAGATTGAATAAATTTCCTTAACATTAATTTAGAAAAATATTTTTGTCTTCATTCGAATACATTGTTAATAAAATTTCCTTAAATGTAAACACTACAAAACATAACATATATGGGAAAAATTACAACATAACCTTTAAAATATAATTTCATTTTAAACAAAATCCTGTAACATCCATTAAAATTATGTTTAACAGATTATTGTAATTTGCTTTTAAAACGTATATTATATTATAATGTATATTATAACGTATTATATAGAAATAAAATCGTTAATTAATAAATTAAGAAGAAAACCTATTATTTGACCTAATATTTGAAAATATTGAAAACCTAATATTTGAAAATTCTTTTAGAATGTCTTAGATACAAAATCAGTATGAAACAATTTTTTATAATTTAAGTACAATTGAAGAATTAATAAGAACTTTATAAAAATAGAGATTAGTTGCAAACATAATTCAGTAAAAGGAACATTCATCTGAATAAAATTAATAAAGAACACTTGAAACCAACAATTTGGAAAAATATGTAAAAACTGAAAAATTTTAATAAAAGGATACTTTCCATCTGGGAGACGGACATAATTGACTGTTCAGCCCCCGTTTTGATGAGATTTTAAAAATGAACGATAGGTTCAAACAATAGAATTACTTTGCTTCTGTCAGCAAAGATATAACAAGTGACAATATGCGTTGCTATTTAATGAAATCAACTGTCATTCAAATTTGAATTTACCTGACATGATAAATATTAATATTTAACAGGTATTGGTACTCTAACGATGATTAATTTTGATTATTTTGGTAGATATCTAAGTAAAAAGATTACTGTATGATTAATTATTACTATTCATTTGATAGATGACATAAATGAAAAATATATTTTCATAGATGGAAAAGTAGAATATATTTTTTAGAATATAAACTGCTACACCAACTGAGAACGCCTTAAACGCTCATTGACTATATAATATCAGAAAGGAAATTTCCTCTTTGGTAATAAGATCAGATAAAATCATGGATAAACTATAATATAGATATCGTATATGATATTTCGTCACACAATCTTGAAAAATATAATAATGATTGTAACTTATTCAACTGTATCAAATTTAACAAATATATTAACAAGTTGTATCAAATGTATCAAATTCATTAATGACTATCGACTACCTACCGGCGAATAGCTGGAGTATCACGTGACCAATTATGTTTACGTTCCTATTCTATGATTTGCCTGTAGACTTAATCGCGCTCATTACTCATGTCATGTGCTTATCTTTCCTAACTTAACTGATTAACTCGTTAGATAGAAAGTATTATGTTTATCATATATTTATACCTATTGTTTTCCACATGAGACTACAGATCAACTAGTTTAATTTAGTTTAATTTATTATTCTCCTTCAATACAGATCAAGTATTGTAGTAAATACATAAGTACTTATTACAAATGAAGTAATATGAAAAATAAATGAATAGGTTTCAATAATTAATAATTGGTTTTAATAAATAATAAGAAAATGTTCATGTTATACTTGCGAAACTTGTTTTTATTAAATTTGAAATGTATGTGTAACATCATACTGGATATACATTTAGTAAACATAGAATAATTCATTCTTGAAATATAATAGGATTTTAATGAAAAGCAAATAATTATATTGTGCTTTTATGTAAAAAGTTTAATAGGTTGTAATTATACACATTTTGTATATTTATAAGTAGTATGAATTAATGGAATGTGTTTTATAACGAAACAATTTAAAACTAATATAAAGATTTTCTTTAAAACAAAATGAAAAATTATGGTCAAATTAATGAAAAGGCACCATATGTTTTCATCTTCCAATATATCTCAAATTTGGAGAATAATACTTTCTATTTCTTATGTTTTTAAATTATAAAAATTGCAAATTGTTTCATATATAAATATATTCATATAATTTTTAAATATAAAATGTTTGCAATGTGTATGAAATAAGTGCTAGTAATAATGATGAGAAACGATTTTTAAGAAATAAAATATATGCTAAAAAATGTCTAGAAGCTTACTAGAAGACAAAAATAATTTATATGAAAATTCTATATTATACTAAAGTATTTTATGATTTAGATTACATTAATATTTCAAATATGATTGATTAACTATTTATGTAATATATGAAACATTTTTTTGTAAACATCAAATATCTAAAGAAATATTAATCTTCTATAAGAATGATATAGTATGTATGTGTGTGTGTGTGTGTGTGTATCTTTTTTTTTTTCATTGCGCATAAATTGCAATAATTGGATGGCTTTCTACGTTGCATTATATTGTTTCTTTATGTTTTAGAAACAGAATAAAACAATCATCTATCTTCATCCTTGGTCTATTTGTCCATTACACTCTATTCTTTTCTACCTTAATCTATCTTTAAAGCTGCAAGTTTGAGTATTCTATTTAAGTTAAGCGTAGTAGCTTGTTTATAGTAATGCAACAAAACTGAGAATCAAACACTTATCCTGTTACTTATATTTTTTATAAGTCTATTGAAGTTTTATGACACAGTTACATGTCTGCATATATTATTATATATTAAAACATACTTTATTCTAAACTTATATATAAATAATACTAATTTATGCATATTTTCAGTTATGAATTAAAATTTGCATTGATAGTGAATTTGTTTATTTCAAAATTTTATTTCAGTTATTCAATTATTTGAGTCTAAATATAATATTCATGATCAGTTACTGAAAAATATTTGATTTAGTATCCGATTCACGGTTTTATTGCGTTTTATTTTAAATCTGAATACACTGAATTCGTTGTTAATACACATATTTACAATGCAAAGTACATTCTGAAACGATACACGTCAGACGAAAATCTATTTTTCTAAAACTAATTTGTATAAGGATCCTACTGTAATCTACAAAAATACCTGTAACATGTCATAGGAAGTATTTCTGAACGAAAAATAAATTCGATTGTCTAGATAATAATCTCTCTTGCCATAAACTGTTGTATTATGATATATACGTATATACATAAATAATAATGTTCCATCTCGAAGTACAATATAATACTTCATATATAAAGAATTTCAAATTTATAAAGCCTTGGCTGTTTGCACCGTATTATATTAAGAATAGAAAACTAATATAAATCTTGATTTGGAATAAAATAATAAATTAGTTTTAAAGATAATATCAATTTTTTAGTAACAAGATCAAAGGGCTTGAGATGTTTATGACAAGGAATATATTACATTTTAAATAAAACATATAAGAAGATATAATTTTACAAATGAAAGATTTACACAGTTTCATATTTAGACAAATTCACATTGATTATATTATACACATATATTTTACTAATTGAACTTATATTAAAAAAAGAAATGCAAAAATTAATAAAAAATTGAACTTTATTATTAATAGACAAAATACAATTTTATTAATGTTCAGAAAGTTTTAATAATATGTTAATGTTAGTATAGAAATTTTGCAGTTATTTATAAAAATAACTTCTTTTTCTTAATATTTAGTATGCATAAGTTAAATTTGATTATCGTGAAAGAAATAAAAGGAACTAATATATCTAAATGATATATATTACTATGCGAACAAAGATAATATCAATGTAAAAATGTCTAAAATAAGATTCTAATTTCAGAATCTCTTACTCATCTCACATACCTTACAGAACACCCTGTTTTAAGAATATTTTGTAAACTGTAATATATAATTAGAAAATGAGAAATTCTTAATGCATGAAATGGAGAAATCTATTACAAATTTAATATAATAAATTAGTATGAGTGTATCTGTAATAATATCTTATGTTCAGGAATTCTTTCCATCTTTTATGCGTACTACTAATTATGTAAAAGAATTCGTTCTTTAAGAATTACTCATTTCCTAATTGCTTAGGATCTTATAAAACATTTAATAAGCGCTTTAATAATAATTTTATAAATGTACATCACTGATTAACTATTTCAATAAGCAACGTGATTAATTAGAGCAATCAAAAAATCATTCATGTAAAAAAAAAAAACTAAAGTATTGCTCTAGTTTACAAATATAAATCTTAATCGAAGTATGTTAAATATTCTGTTGAAAAATCAATTATTTAATTATTAATTCAATTAATTGATAAAATTGATTAAATCAATTATTTGATATTATAAAATGACATAAATAATCATTTAATCTTTGCAAGAAAACTTAATACGTAATAGATGAATTTACATGAAAATAAATTACAACTTATGCATTAAAATATTAGTATCTAGTAATTACTGTTTATATATTAGTAAAGTGATTAATAATCAAATTACATTTTTACCACAGCACCAATAAAAGTTAGAAAATTACTGTGATTTTTTCATAAACAAAAGAAATTTGTAGTTTCATTTTTGAATTAAGAATGTCTATCATTCTGTACAATTACAGAACTAAGTACTAGCTTGAATTCAATAAATAATAAGTGAATGTCCAATGATTAAATTGCTGAAAATAAGTAATTAAATTAAATATTTGTGTAATTATTAATTATTTATTAATATGTGCTTTCAATTACGCAATTAATTACTTATAAATTCACTATACATTCGTTGTGTAATTAATTACACTGATTAATGTATAAGTCAATTATTGAAAAGTAGTAAATTGGTCAATTACAAAAATTTATTAACTTAATCATTTAACTCATGTAAAACGGACATTGTAATTTATTGCATTTGTCAGTTGTATAATAGTAAATAAATTTAACATGAACTAAAATTTTTAGAGAATTGAATTCTAAATTCTAATGAAGTAATTTATAATATTATTTATTAATGTCCATCGCCATATCACTTTCCTTTTGTTATATTGCAAGATGGCATGCACTTGAATTTAAGATCAAACTCATGTTCTTCAGGATGAAGAGAATTATTGTCATCTTTTTCTATATCTTCTTCATGTTCTTCATTTTCTTCATTGCTCTCCTCATCTTCATCTTCATCTTGTTCAAGTAATTGTTTTCGAGCCATTTGAACTACTTGCCATTCTTGATAATGACGCTTTCTCTTTGCTTCAAATGCTTTACGTTTTTCTAAAATTTTTCCATATACATTGATATCTTTTGTTACTCAATACCACATTTTGATGATAATCTTTCTCATTCCTCTTCAATTGATTAAAATTAATTACTTTTTAATAGGATATTTAGAATTACAATTTTAATAATAATAACAGTAAAATAAAAATCATTTCAATATTTATAATCAACTATAAGGTATACATATTGGTATATATTATATTTATGCAAATATAATTAAAATATAAATTACCTCTCTATGAAAAGGTTTATAATTTCTTACCTCTTTCTTCAACAGTTTCTTTTTCATCTTCATCTTCACTTGATTCTTCAAATATTTTTGGTTTACTGCCTTCTGCCAATCTGTAAATATGGGAAAGAAAATTCTTTACAATTTGAAATGAAAAGAAATGCAAAATTTATGAATTTTTAGTGGTCAATTGTTCAAACCTATAATTATTAATGAAATGAAATATTTAGAAAAACCAAATTTGTGAAAATATAAAATATAAAATGTATTTAATTGTTGTTGATATTTTTAAGTACAATTGAAGAATATACAAGTACAAAACATATAACTACTAATACTAATTGTAATAAAAATAAGAAATAAAGCAAATAAATGGAATAATTATTCACAAAAGTACCTTAATATTTTACATAGGGTTCCCAAAATAAAAAAGTATATATAATACATTTAAATATTATAACATATGAATCGTTTCCTTCTTATTACACACATTTTTATAACAATACCTTAAATCCTAATTTATCTTTGTAATGTAATCTGTAATTACTTTATTTGAATCTTTCTAAAAACAATCATTTTGATTAAATCATAAACATTTTACAACCCCATGTTTATACTTAATGTAAAATATTTTCTTATTGAATGTAGTTCAAGCATGTATTTTTATGTAATTTTCTTTTAGTATGTAACATTCCGAAGTAAGGATGTAATTAGTTATAAAAGTAGCTGATCTGTAATACTTGTATGACATATGGTTACATTTTCATTTAAATATTCATTAGCAAAATTATGTGTATATTATTAATTATATATCGTATGAAACTTTTTTTATGATGCTTAATGCTATTACAAAAATAATTATTAAAATAATATTGTAATACTGTTAAACGTTTCTTAATTAACATTGATATAAAATTAAATTTATGTTAATATAAATATATTATAACTGAAATGAATTAAATATAAATAAATCATAATAAAAATTTGGTAAAATTAGGAGAAATGAATTTCAAATTTATTATTTCATTATATCTTGATTTTCATGTCACAGTCAGCAGTTGTCTACACAGAAATTATTTTTTATTACTTACTTTTTCGCTATATTAAATAGATAATAAAGGTATATTGTTAAACAAAAATTTTGTGTGGAGTTCAGTATTACATGCATTTATATGATCAAAAATTTCTAAATACTTCATAGAAAAAATACTGTTACTTTTGTAGAGATTTTCATTTATCTTTATATGGTAAGGCATAATAGTCATATCAATATAAACTATCTTTTGAAATTATGAATGGAGATTTCGTGAAATGAATGAATGCAACAAGTAAATAAGTTGTTATTTATGATACATAGAATATTTTAATACATACAAATAAATAAATAAAGAAATTAATTTATCCTATTATATCTTACCAGGTAAGAATTCAGTTTCGACAGTGAGATTAACAATCTAATATATGTAAAAAGATTTTCTGTATGTGCATGTGTGTATGAATGAATTTCTTTGGTACTTCAAAATGCTACCATAATGCTTCAAACTCTAATGCTACTTAACTATTTTTCCTTCTTTTCTTGTAGTGCATGTCAACTCCATTCAAGTGTTCAAATTTCACACAGTAGAATTACTTTTCTGAAAAAAGTATAAACGTAAAGAAGACTTTTGAAAGATGTGTAACACCTTAAAATAACATAGACCACTGTACGTATTGCTTAAGTTACAGAATTTTTTGTATAATGTATTCGTAGAAATTTTTTATATTATTCATTGTAAAAATTGGATGCTTAATTGGAAATTTTGATTTTAAACAATAACATGTATAATAATTTTTTTAATTCTTTTAAAAATATATATTTATTGTAGTTATCTTAAATTCCATATATTTATTGGATATTGGTTTTTCATTATCAACATGCATATTATATAGACTTTTATTTGATTTTTCAGGTTGTATTAATTCAGTATTATTCTACAATACATTAACATAAAAAATTGGTTTTATTTTCTTTATTATTAAAACGTTTAAAAATTTAGCTTATATAAATTTAAAAAATTTATGCCCCAAAAATGTATGAGGAGGTGTTTTGTAAAAATATTTTATTTTAAATGTATGTGCATTCAATTTTGACAATTAATAATGTTTAAAAAATTATAACTATATTTCATGTAATTTTCGACTTCGGGATGTTACATACCTTTTGAAACACTTTGTATGTTTCTTGGTGCATGTATATTTGATTAAAACTGTTTGATCATAGTATTTGTAAATATGTGAACCATCTTAAAAATTGGTCCTGTTTATTCAAATTTTGGAAATTTAAATAATATTTTTCTGAAGAATTCAAGCAATTTTCCACACAAGAACCTCTTTTTGTGTAGAATTACTGAAAATAATAAAGGAATACAACTCTGAGAAGCAAAAACAGCAAATGTACATTTTGAAGAGCACTGAAACTTACCAATGAAGATTTATTCCAATAAAAAGAATAAATCAACATGAAATTTCTACATACATTTGCATACATTCATTCTATTCTTAATATTCAATTCCAATACCAACACTTGAGCATTATGTATGTAACAATGCTATACTCTACATGATGATGTTGCTACTTAATATAGAATAGTAGCATAATTTAAATTTGATAGTTTCCATTTAAGCCAATCCTGGTATAAAACTCTAAACACATACCATAAATTAGACTGATTGAAAAATTTTAAACGGATAAAAAGGAGATAATATTTTATGTTAAGATCTGAGCATAATGCATCCTTCCAGAAAGAGAAAATTATAAATAACAATCACTTTAGATTATAATATTAATAAAATTAATTTTCAAATGATTTTTTAAATAATATGCTCCTTACAGACATAGAGAAAGAAAGAAAATTAATAATTAGAAACTCATTACAATAAATTGATTGATAGTAAAATAACAAATTATAGACATTAATTTTAATTTGTTAATTCATTCATTGATTTTCTAAGCAATATGTATATCTCATTTTAATGCCATTCCCTTAATGTAATTCCCTTAAAATAAAATTACAAGTTATAGAATATCGCACTATCAATTACATTTGTGTATTACATAAATCAATTAAAAATCTATTTCAAATAATATTTTTTTTTCTATCTATCTATATTATTTCGGAAGATACTATGCACTTTTGTATTATATATATTATGAAATAAGAATGTGTGTAATTATATTATTTTTATTAAATAAAATAATATAAAACGAATATTACAGACATATTTATTAGTTGTGAGAAGTAGATAATATTCCAGTCAGTATTAACATTAATGTAACTATAAGTTTAGTTACTATTGGTGTTCTTGAAATATTATACATATTTTGTATATTACAAAATTATACACTTCTTCAAACTGAAGTTTATAGAAATCTACCAATTTTCTTTTATTTATTTATTTATTTATTTTTTTTTTGGTGATATGTGGTAATATGTACAATGCAGAAGATATTTATGAAAATAACTAGAAATATAGAATAAAATACTTATTTCTAATGAATTAATATAAATACTTACTTGGTAGCAACTGCAGTAGAATCTAATTGATCAAATTGAAATTCAGCTTGCAGGCCTTCATAGTTGTATGGGGTTTTTGGTTCATCAATCTTCATATGACCATAATCTTTTTCTGCTGGGTGCAATGTTGCAATTATATTCATTTCATCCCATTTTGTTTCTTTGCTTGGCCTGTAATAAAAATTGTCATATATTATTAAAAATTTATCATTAATATTTACTATTTTAAATTATGGAACAAGCAAAATGTAAAATTAATATAAAATACTATCAATTTCCTAACAGTATTTGATAAAACGTTGATTATGACTTACAAATTCAGAAAATTATATTGTAAAATTATAATGAAAAAAGATATATTTATTAATATGGTTCAATAGATAAATAACAATTAAAATTTTTTACGTATAAAATTTACTTAACTATGACAGTTTGTAACAACTTTAAACGAAATTACATGGATTAAGAAAGACAGTAATTAATTTACAATTATGACAATGCTCTAATAAAATAAAATTAAAATATAAGTAATTAAAGGAAAAAAAATATATATGAGAATGATTTAAATTAAACTAACCTTAAAACACAAGTTAACTCTGTGATCATCTCTCTTTCTCTCTCTCATATAATTTTTAGTTATAAAAAGATATTCACTTTAAAGTTACTCGTTTATATATGTATGTATAAATGAAACCATTGCTTCAATATGAAAGAAATAAATCTAAAAAAATCATTTATACCTGGGTATATCTGGATTATCGAAGCTGCTAGATGATTTTAAAATTCCCTTAGGAGGCCGTTTCGAAAGATTTTCTGCCATTTTGAAAAGAGATTGATTCACATTTGATAATTATAAAACATGACGAATCTTTGTAAAGTCAAATTTTCTTCAGAATGTTTCCACTCGAATTAGAAGTAATTGGACAATCGTTTATTGACGATGACAAATTATCACCTTAACAATTTTCAGTTTTAAATGGAAAAATCACGAGCTCTGATTGGTGCCATGTTACACAAAACCTTATACAGGGCAGGGTGTATTACGTAGTATATATGTATATACATATTTTGTAGTACCACGGTCATTTTCGAATTAAATTACTGAAGCATCGAAAACTATTTTTTGTAAGTGAAGTTATAGCCCTCTATTATGTAATAATCCGTTAATGAAATTAAAAGTTTATGGTAGTATAACAGATTTTACATAACGAAGCATTAAATCGAGGTTTCGATTAACTATAATAAAATGAGAATTTTTCTACGTATATTTTTGTTAAATAATTCTGCTTTATTATTTTTTTATAATTTTACTTATGTATACTATAATAATATTATTATTACTTTGTACATAATCTATGAACAAAACTTTGTTTAATTCTATAAACTCTAAACGAATTACGATTTACACAAAACGACATATTAAATTATAAATATTAAGTATTAAGTATTATATATAAAATTAAATACATATTAAATATTAAATTACAGAATATAACGTTTTCGATATTTAAATTATGTTAAGTATATATTTAACATTTCAAATTACTTATACGATGTATAATTACCTGTTTTGTTTCTTATTTGACATAAGCAAATTAATTATAGCACGGGCGAAGATATATATATATATAAAAAAGAATATAACAAGTATAACAAAGATTAAAAGCGTCGAACATAATATATGCATCTGCTGATTCAGTATCTATATTATATTTAGAGGACATATATTAATATTTTAATTTTCTCTATTTTAAACCGTATAGGATTATAATATGAAATGCAAGTCAAATTTTATACTGAATAATAACAATATATATTTTTAATGTTTCTGAATATATATGATATTTTGCAACTTGACGCAAATAAATTTATGATTGAGAATATATGTATGGAATATATGTGACATCAAAAAACAAGTAGTCTGTGATTGGATTGTATTTTATTTAGTAAGAAAACCCAAAGCTATCCCCGAAGCCCCGAAGTAAACTTATTAAACGTCGTTACGTAGTACCTGGTAGTACGTAGTGCACATTCATTTTACACATATGTGTACATATTTCTCTTTCTACCTTTCTTCCCATGTCTTAACTGGTATGCTTTTTGATTAAACAAAAATAATTTAATGTTTCTGTTTTTGTTAGCACATAAATTTAATCACATTTTCTATGTTTAACGATGGATCGTATTTCAACAGATCGATCTATCGAATGATGAACATCTATCGATACAACTTTCTCGCTACACATGCCTTCTGAATGTTAATAAAATGGAAAATATCAAAGGAGTTTGAGCTCGGAGTTTAAATAAATATTCGTTCATGATAAATACGCCCGGTAATTAAATGTGCCCTGAAACTAATGTGATGTCGACTGTGTGTGATGGCGGGTAAAGAATTAGTAAGCCATCAGCAGCAGTTTGTAGAAGAAATTAACTACGATGAAATTGAAACAGAGCAGGTATCATAACTATGCAGAAACTTTTCATTATTGTTCGAACAAGTCAAATTTTTGTTTTCTTAATCGTCGTTCAATAAAACATTTCTCAAATGTTACATCCAGTTGCGTTTAATTTTTGTAATTTATCCTAATTGATTATCTGATTTTGTTTGAAATATAACCTAAATGACGATAGTTGAATATTTTTTAAGCAAATTTATGTTAACGAAGCTCCTTTCTATTTTCTGTACTTTAATATTCGAATTTTGATTTAGATAACGAGAGAGATTTTTATTTGAAATATCATTAAGTTGAGAAAAAAACTGAAAAAAAAAATTTTTTTATTTTAATAGATTGTGAATATATGTCATTTTTAAAAATTTGATATAGATTGTGTAGAATAGAAATAATTTAATTAAAAATTAATAACATCGTTTAGTAGAATACAGAGTATATTAAAGAAGAATAAATAAAATATTAAATTTTTATATCTTTGTATTGTTTTTCATTTTGTTGAGGTTACATGCAGTTTCTATGTTTATCTAACATTATTAATATTCTTGATTTGTTACTTCATTTTTCGAAAAGAAATGATTTATCTTAAAATCTGAAGAGCGCTAAATTAAATCAATAATAAATTGTTCATTATTTATTTTTATGTAGGTAGTCGGAAAAGGTTCTTTCGGAGTAGTATGGAAAGGAAAATGGAGGGGACAATATGTTGCTATAAAGTATATAAACTCAGAAGGTGAAAAAAAGGCCTTTACTGTAGAAGTTAGGCAATTATCTAGAGTTGTGCATCCCAATATTGTAAAACTTTATGGTGCCTGTACTAAAAATCCGGTTTGCCTGGTTATGGAATATGCAGAAGGTGGCTCCTTATATAATGGTATTAACTTTTTTAAATTCTATAGAACTTCATTTTTTTAATACAATATTGTTATAGTCTAAATATTATTGTTGCTTGTTTTGATAATGCATAAGATTTAATTTGTTTAACAAGACATTAAATGCTTTTTATTGTTTCATATTGTTTTGTTATCATCAAGCTTTAATAATTAAATATTACATTTACTTTTTGTTTTATTAATATATTGCAGTTTTGCATTGCAATCCTCAGCCACAATATACTGCAGGACATGCAATGAGTTGGGCTTTGCAATGTGCACGTGGTGTCGCATATCTTCACAATATGAAACCAAAACCTTTAATTCACAGGTAAATTAAGTTAAATATATATTTTTTTTTATCGAGGACATAGTATAACAATCTGGAAGTTTTTTATTCAAATGATATCTGTAGCGTTTCAACAGATTTCATTTATATTTGCAGAGACTTAAAACCACCAAATTTGTTGTTAGTTATGGGTGGACAAACTCTTAAAATTTGTGATTTTGGTACAGCTTGTGATCTAAATACATATATGACTAATAACAAAGGTTCTGCTGCTTGGATGGCTCCAGAAGTATTTGAGGGTTCTAGATATACCGAAAAGTGTGATGTGTTTAGTTGGGGTGTTATTTTGTGGGAGATATTGTCAAGGAAGAAACCATTTGATGAAATTGGTGGTTCAGCTTACAGAATAATGTGGGCGGTACATGTAGGACAAAGACCTCCTTTAATTGAAGGTTGCCCTAAACCAATTGAAGATCTCATGACCAGGTATTTATTAATATTTATAATCATTCACTTTTATAATTAATAAAGCATGTTCTAATAATTTACTAAAGAAGTTAAGATTAATTATTTTCTTTGTTTTATAAAGTCATATTATCTTTTTCGATAGTGACACATGTCACTAAATATGTGATAGAAATAATTGTAATTGATATAAAGTATTAGTATTTGAAAGTATATGTTGTAGGAAAAAATATAACAAATACTCTATTTTCTTCTTGAAATTAACTGCAGATTATTGAAACGTAAAAGTATATTTACAAGTATTTAGATTTAATATATTTTATGTATTTTAACATATTTTACGCTTGAAAATAGTTATAACATTATTATGTTTAAAAAATTTCTTTAAAAACTTTATCATTAAGCATTTAATTTAAAAAATTTTCATTTTATTTGATTGATAATTGGTGATTACACAATTTTGTTCATAGAAAAAACTTCTTTTCAGGTGGCAAAATGTTTTTAAGTATGTTGATTGTTATTTAGAGCTTTTTTAAACAATTTTATATTTATTTTACATTACTTGCATTTTATTTGTATATAATATCTTGATAATTTTTCCATATGCTGTGCCCAAATCATTTTTAACGATCATTTAATCATTTTAAAATTTGTATTTTGTTAAATTGTAATAGAATAAACCCTTTTCTCATAACATAAAAGTTGTATGTTTAAAATATTCTTTTCAGAAGAGTCATCATATTATTCTGATATTATTTATAAGGATTCAATTGTGTAATTGAATCATTATTATGCTAATCTTTAATGAATTTTCTATTTATTCACAATTTATATAAATTGTGAAAAGCTATTACCTATACAGGTTGAAATTTAAGATCTTATACATAGCGTCTTCAAACCTTCCTTTCCTGTAACAGAAAAACATTTGTTTAAAAGTATTTAATATGATCATGTGTACTCCTTGTTATTCTTCTTCTTAAATAATCGATGGTCTTAAGTACTAAAAAAATAAAAGATAATGCGAACAGTTTAATTTATAAGTATTTAATATATCATCAGTATTTCTGATATATTCTAATTTGTGGTCGATTATGCTATGCTTTTTAATTATAATGTCTAAGATCATGGGAAGTAGGGAATAATAAATTAATAGTCATCAATCAATAATCAGTTGGAATTTGATTGAGGTATAAGGAGGGAATGTAGAAATGTTGAAGGGTATGAGTATCGGATTGATTGTTTGGAATGCTGGTATTTTAGAATAGTTTAGAGTATTTTAGAATAGGAATGTGTAAGGTGGTGGTCAATCTACCTGGTGCTAGGATAACTTTAACAGTTTCATAATTCTTCATTCTGAGATTGTTCTGCGTTTCTAATTAGGGCTTTTCTAAATTTCTTCTTATGAATTTTAGGTTTTGTCCTAAGTGAGGGTGAAGATTGGGGCACATAGTTCATCATAATATTTTCTTTTAAAGAAATTAAGGTCCTTTAGCAACTATGGATTCTCCTTTGGGACAACAATCCACTCTTTCATCCCCTTCAATGGTTAGGCACTGGGAGCAAATTTTAGTGGTAAGTGAAATTGTCTTCAATGATATTTGTCCATTAAGGATTCGACTGTGCCAGATGGCGAGATTACTTTCCCTTTCGTTTTTCGCATGATGATTCAACACTAGAAGGAATGACTTGCTTTTCAAATCATTGTCTATGGTAGTTTCCGTGGACTTTCTAGCAAGAAATTTAAGAAGTGCTCCCAGTTATTTTCATCATAAATTTTGTTGACAGTAGATCGTGGAAGGGAAAGTGTTGAATTTGAGAGGATGGAAAATATTGCATAAAATATTCAAATTTATGTTAGTCATGAATTATTGTTGCGATTGTATAATTGTAAAAAGAGAGAAATTTAAAATTGTAATATTTTAACTTTTGTGTAGGAAATAGGAAAAATGAAATGTACCTATTTCTTCTGGTACATTATCCTTGAAAATATAATCAATATAATCAAGAAATAATCAATAATCGATATTCGATTTTAGTCATTTTTCCAGCAGAAGGGTATTAAGGGAAATGAGATCTATCTTTTTTTGTTATGCCTACTCTAACAAATTATCTATTCTGATAAATTACTTTATATATGTGATTTTGGCCAGCATGTCCCTCTATTTTTATTACGTATCTTCTTACATTCCAAATAAACATTTATAAATCGTTTGTAAGATGTAGTAAGAAAAGAAACGAACGGTTGTTTCAGATGTTGGCACAAATCTCCCGAAGAAAGACCATCAATGGATGCTGTTGTAGAAATAATGACAACCTTATCACAATTCTTTAATGGACATCTAGAACCAGTAGAATATTCCCAAAGTAAGTTTATATATTATTAAAATTTTTTATAAGTAATTTAAGCAATCCAAAGTTATGAGATTTAACAAATGATTAATATTTACTAATAATAGATAATAATTTTAAATATGAAATGTTTATTTATAAACATGCACAACAACAGTGATTAAATAAATTAATTATAATGTAATTTTATATTGTAGAAGATGTTGATTCAGAGGAAGTTATTGACAACCAGGTTTCTAAAGATGATACTTTGGACGTGACTGATACTATGGATTCTGAAATAAATGGATATGCTGCCAACGGTACTATTAAAGCTAATGCACCCGTTTCCAAAGAAAAATCGGAAATTTTTAATGAAAAAAACAGTTCATCGAATCCCTTCTACGATTTCAGGGATCCACCTCCTAAAAATAATATTTCAGCAAACAATCCATCCAATAAAGAATTCCAGATTAAAGATTTTCCTCAACTTTACGTTGAGTGTGATCCGGTTAGTAACTTTTAATTTAAAAATAATGATTTGTTTACATATCATTAAATTAGTAATTAATATTTAAAGAAGTATAAATATTTTCCAACATTTGTAGTTATTATGATTTACGTATTTACATTTTTGACACAAACATATTCTTATGTTTTATAATTCCAGAATGCTTGGGGATTACCGAGTTCCGATTCACCATTGGAATCTCCTATTCTAAAGATAAAGAATACCGCACAAAGTAAGTTTTGTATTACCTTTATTATAAAATATTTAAATTATAAATTTTGTTTTAGTTGATTTTGCTTTTGATTATGGAAAAATTGTTTTAAACAGTTACAATACGAACGATAACAAATGATTGATAAGTAGATACATCATTGTGTTATAAATATTACGCTTTTCATTTGTTTGTAATAGAAAATTTTAACGAAGTTTTCTCTCTCGTTTTCATTTTTGTTAATATTTATACTTTTATTTTATTTTATGGAATACATAATTTCTTGCTTTCTTATCATATACGTATAGCACAATTATTAAATTGTTATTTGCCGATGGCCTCGCCGTTGTTCTATAACAGCAGAGGAAGGGGAACTTGTTCGGGGCGAGAACTTTGAATTTGTGACTCACCGCGATAGTACTCTAATCCCAAAATAACGTTCTCCGTATGTTCCACAAAACCTTCCTTTTAGCGCGGAATGTGATGCGCTCAGGCAAATCCATTGTCGTCATTCGATTGCTTTTGTAAATAATTAACACTTATGTCTGCACTTTGATTTTATTTGCGTTCTTGCGAAATGCGGTTTCATTTCTGTTTAATTGAATAAAATATAATTTGAAGATATAAGAAATCAATCCACTAGCCACTAAAATTGATTAAAAATCATTAAAAATCTATCAATTAATTTGATAAAAATTGTAGACTTTTACTGAATTAAATTATTAATATTTATATTTATAATTATTTATAGTTTTATGTATATTTGGCTTGTGATTAATCTGTACATACGTTACGTACAAATATTGTTCCCTTTCAATATAAAAAGACACGTGAGAACGAAGCGATAGAAAGAAGTTAGAACATCGCACCTTGGCTCGTTGTGATTTCACCGTGACGAATACTTTGGGAGTTCGTCGATCGGCGAAATCTACCCTGGCAAAGGGCCCGCGAAAACAGTCACATTGTACGAGTATACTAAATTTAACGAACAACTAATCAGGGGAACTTGTTTTTGATTGACACCTATCGACGACGATAAAAGCTTTGTCCTAAAAGACCCAAGTAAATAAAAACAGACCATGCTCTTTCTACTCTTTATCAGATTGAATACATATAAAAGACTATAAAATGACAAACCGAGAAGAAATAAATTAATTTTCCAAATATCTGCAAAAGCCGAATGATCTGGATAAAAGTATAAAGAATAAAATATATTAAATGATAAATTATATATTCTACTTCAATAGCTTTTGTCAAACGAAATTATTGATTTTCAATCATTTTCTTATTTGAAATATTATTCTTGTTGATACAGTTTCCAAAGTTGCAGCATATGCTTCCCAAAGAAAGACGATCCCAGGATAGATATATGTCTGTCCCCCATTGGATTTCTTAATTTTTCGCTACGGCATCAACATGGAAATCAGAGCTTCGACTTAATCCAGCCCTGAAGATGAATTAAGAGCCGAAGAACCGTATTTTCTTCTTGGCTCGTGCTTGCACGTCCTGTCTGGTGGGGGATACCTCGAAGCAGGTGTAGCTGACTCACCAGGCCCAATATAGATGCACGTTTGTTTAGTGCTCTCCCGACACATCACCAAGAACGACCGTCTTTTCTCTTCTTTCTTCTTTTTCTCTCACCCTCGTTATCGAAAAGAAATTGTTCGTTTCTTGGAAATTTTGTTTTCTCGTTCCCCCTGTCCCATCTGCATTTTTTTTCATCTTTTACGGACGAGTTCGATCGACCGCCATCCTCCGGATCAAAGAGTGGTTCGTGGTAACTTTTAATCGGAGAGTGACATCTTTCATGTGAACGAATACTTGATTCTATTATGAACGAAGCCTCGACAGGCTCCAATATTTGGAAATGTGCGAGGAATACCCAAATATCGTCGCCACGGACACCCTAAAGCGGTGCTGGGTTTTGCTACGTTAGTACTTTGCTCTGTTTTTCTTTTTCTTCTCGTCGTTGATGGTATGACGAGGTGCCTTTCTTTCTTAATTTTTATTAGGAGGGTTTCGAGTAAACCGCGATAGAGCTTTTATTATACGATTTTACATGATATTCAACATTGTAGGATCAAACGACGAACAGTCGCTACTAATCACGCGATAGAGGTAGAAAAAACGCGCGGTTGAACCCGCCAAATGTGATAAAAAGTTAAAGGTCAAAATTTGGGATTAAATTTTAAATTGATGGAATGAGTAGCTTCCGTAGACTTAGTACGGAAATTAACATATTATTAATGTTTCTATAATATGTTTCGAAAGCGATTATGCCTTAATTCGATGTAATTATTGCATAACTAGTATACTAGCAGTTTTTGTTTTGGAGGAAAGCAGGAAAACAAATTTTGAATCAAGTAATGTACGAGGGTATTTCACTTGAATCGAACGAATGTTTGTACAGTATTGTTATCCTCAAAATAAATCGAGAAGTTGTGAAATTAATTTAAATTCAGAATGGATTTAACGTAAATAGGCGTACGCAGCAAAAGTCGATAACTTTGCTGTGATCATTTAAAAATGGGTTAAACCAACATAACACTACTATATTTCTAAAGTAGATCTTCAATTCAAGTTGAATTTAGTGTTGATGAAAGAAACATAGCAAAGTTTATTATTTTAATGTTTTCCTTTATCCCTTTTATCCTGCGAATGTTTAGTAAAAAGTAAAATAAGTCATAAATACATGTTTGTATATTTCTTTCTATATATTTTTTCTAATAGTTTCGAGTAAAAGTATTCGGCAATTTAAGTGTGCCATAATTTTGACATAATCAAAATGAACTTTTTATACGAATAGGTTCCAAGTCCGAGTTTAGACTGATTACTGATATGTTGATAATACGCACGTTTAATCAGTGTATTCGTCATATTTGAGAAAATATCAATTTATTTTGCATCGGTCTTATACCAGAAACATCTTTGGATAGAGTAAAAACAAAATAAGTTACTTACGATCATTTATATTAATCGGATTAACTTTCGGCTATAATTATTGTTTGACAGGTAATAGCACGACTGACAAAGATTTAGACAACGTTTATCGCCTTTTGGACGCGGATCTGAGGCCATTGACGCCTGATCAGACTTGCGAAAGATCGAAAGAAATTTTCGAAGAGCACAAACAGCTGGCGCAAGAATATTTAAAGGTGCAAACGGAGATAGCGCTTTTGGGGCAGCACAAAAATGAAATGCTAAAAAATTTGACCATAGACAGTTTAAGGCAGCAAGAGGAACTCAGGAAACTGGAGGATGAAAAAGTAAGCCGATATAAACAAAGATTATCGGTAAAAAAAATTATTTCAGGATTGGTTTATGTAGAAGGATCGCAAAAGAGTAATTTTTAAATGACGCAAAATATCTGCAAACTTTTAAATTTTAGGTTTATTTTTCAGAATTAAAATTCTTGTTATATTATGCTTTTGCAAATCAAATTATTAATTTTAGTTCCTTTCTCGATTACAGGAGTCTCTCATAAAGCTGTATCGAAATTTAAAACGTCAGTTGGAAATCATGAAGAATCAGAGGACGAACAATGCTCTTTTGAGCAACGCTCAAGTCGGTCCGACAGTTTCCGGAAACAACGGGTGGTTCGTGGTACCTTGTCAAAATCCTTCGAGACATTCTTGAATACCAAGATTAGACAAGTACAAGCGTTAGACGAGATTCTTTTTTACATTATGTCTTGCGAATTTCCCCTGTGCTTCCTTCCTGTAGCGAACACGGGCAACAATATCGATTTTCTCAATAGATTTTTCAACGTTAGATTTTATTCTATAGTATACAAAATTAAAAGAGAGAGAAGTTGGCAATGCAATCTCTTAAACATAACTATATATATAAAAGCACTGTTTTCTATTTGCATTTGATTTCAAGAACGTTTATCGAGACTTCTCCGTTTTAATGAACAAAATTATGTAAAAATTTGATCAATAATATGCATATATATTTAGGTATCTATATCTTTCAAATAAGCATTACGGGGAATCTACCGAAGTAGCTTTAAATGTTGCTATAATGCTTTTATCGTGTTTTAAATATAAAAATACAGGTTTGAAAAAATACTGCTATGAGAAAGTTAACGTAATTGGTGGTTATCAATCAGGAATCGATGATTAGTCAACTGCCTGTGTAATTTGTTATTACTACATTTATTTATGTAAGAATTACCATTAATAAGTAATAATTAAGGAGGTATTGTATTATTATTTATCTAATTTATCTAATTTGTCCTTACGTATAATTATTTTTCGTTACAAACTAATTTGTACAGTCAGTAAAATATTCGATAAATGGTGTCCTCCTTATAAAATATTAAGTATTGTATTTAATCGGATACCGATAATTGTTCATTATGTAATTTCTATTTTTTGCCATAACATTGTCAAGAATTAGTTATTGAAATGAAGTTACAGTAATCAAAAATCGGTTCTTCAACGAAAGAACCAATTTTTTTAAAATTGTTAAATATTTTTGCGTCAAAAGCTTATTTATGAAATATACGCGATATTTTCTTTTCATTTCTCGTCTTCGTTTAATAACTACGAGCGAGTTTTAACTAACAGTAACACTATCAGATAACTAATAATTCTAGGATAACTCCTTGTTTACGTTATAGTTTTTATACTATGATATCATTAACATCATCTTTTAGTAATATTCAATATTGTATTTTATACTTTAAAGAAAAAAGTTTGATTATTAAAAAACAAAATATAACGATGTTTACCAGTAATTGTTCACGGTGCCTCTGGTTTCGTACGGGTCTGACTATAAGTATCATCTTCTACTTAAAGGCATGATTTCTTTACAACTTGATAGAACTTTACTGTACAAAGCATAATAAATAATAACATTTATCATTTATTCTACGATCGACCATTATTTTATCTCCTCTACTGTTTCTTTTTTAACAGAACATTTTTGTATTTTCTTCTTCGAACAAATCAATTTAAAATCTTAAATAAACATACGAAATCGCGTATCTGCAATATTTTCATGAAAGTTGAAATGAAAGCGCATGAATAACGATATTAACTATAAGAGAAGAAAAAACGGAGCAAAGAAGAAGGTTGCGAATTTTAATTCCATATTGAAATAATTGTTTTCCATCAAATTGAACGTATTCGTTCTTGACATTAATAACTTCTAAAACGAGCACCGAAACTGCACAAACGCTGCGACTAAGCATCTTCTTAAATAATACAACACAAACGTATCCCCATCGAGCAGAGACATTATCATCAAGTTTATTTCCATTTATATGGAAATGTAGAAAATATATACACTGTAATTACATGAATCGTGTTATCGTGGATAAAACCAGCGCGTCGTCAGTAGTGAAAACAATTCGACTAATATAAACCATCAGCTAACGTCGCTTTTGAAATATCTCTGCATTTTTTAGTCCAAACGTTCTTTAATCCAGTATTAAATATATATATATATAAAAAAAAAACACATAAACACATACACACACATTCCTCAGCATTATAGCGACAATTTATATATATAACATGTACAATTTATATCTCAACGCAAATTTTGCCAAAGACTTAGCGTTTTGTCATACGCGATGCAGTGTGTCTCCGTTCGACTTAATCCCATAGCTCGAGTTTATAGTCTTAAAGGGTTGGTTGAAGGAAACCGTGTGCGGAGGCGGGGGAAAAACTGAGGGGGAGAACAATAACGAAGACAACGACGGACCTCGATAACGCAGAAAAACAGGAACGTGTGCAATGCGCACGCACCCATCGCAACCACTGTATGTACATGCCGCTGGAGGGGTTGTAACGGGGAGGTGAAAACGGAAGCTCGGTTAGATAGGAAGGGTGCAGTCGCCTCAGACGTCTGCTCGATCCTACTCTCACGTCGAACCTTCCCTTTAAGCTTTCCGTTTATTCTCGTTTCCATCTTCGATTCTTCCGCTTTCAATAAAATCCCGCGATGGCTTTGGACGCGAACGAGAAGAGCTATATCCTGGACGCGAGGAACAACTACGAGGACGTAAGTAAAAGTCACGATTTCTATCCACCTGACCGTGAATCACTGTTATTTTCTCTGTTAGTTCTTTGGAGAACACGGTGACGTATGTAGACAATGCGTTGTTCTACTAGTGTTTCTTCGCCGTGAGCTAACACTGTCATTTAAATCATTACGAACATTGCAGAGGAATACGGATAGGCGTAGTAACAGGTAGGATTTCGCGTAATCCGGTTTGTTCGAAGTGGCTAGCGCGACTAGTTTCGGATTTGTAATTGTTGGACGGTGAATTTGTGCGAATCGAAGTGATTTCTGTCGTTTCGGTTGTAATTGAATCGAAGTGAATATGTGTAATCGAATAGATCGCAAGTTCGGAAAACGATGTTTGTCTCGCTGTAATCGTGTTATTCGTAAAACGTACCTGCCTATCGTTAGTTTCCGAGTATCGGAGGATGTGATTGAAAATTTGGCATCGTAATTTAGATTCAAGTAAAGTTTCGTGATCTCCTTGTTATTTAGAGATCGATCGTTAAAGTGAAGTCAAAGTTGAACGCAAATCTGAAGTAAAGAATTTTTGAAGTGATTCGTGAGAAATGATTTTACGGATTCTTTCTGACGAATTTATTTTTCGAAATTGTAACTATTTAAAGCAAAGAGAAAGAGAGAGAGAGAGAGAGAGAGAGATGTATTTTTTTGATTCAAAGATATTCTTAGTGTTATCGTGACAAAGAGGAAAAATCTATAACTCATCGGATATATAGCTACGCGTTCTTTTCTCTACGTATCTCTTTATTATCATTTTTTTACTGTCTGTACGTGCTATATTGAAATTATTTTCAAAAATTATTACTCTTTATGTCTATGCTTTTAAATATCCTGCGATAGTATTTTCTGAATGCCTCGAGCTATTATCATATTTACGTACTAATCGAGAATGTATAGATAGATGGAGGCCCGAATGGATATAAAATCTCGACGAATAAACGCGAGAAAATCAATTCCACTTAATTTATATATTATATTATATTAATTATGAAATTTCATAAGAAACTTTTTTTATGTTAAATTATCACAAATTAATGTATTTAGTACTAATTTATATAACTTCTCTGATAACGCGTAGAGTTATAGTTTCTCAACTAAAAGTTTAATTCACAACACCATGAATTAACTTCAATCGTATTAGAAACGTCGTCAGTTGCACAAATCTTATTACTACGTACATCTATACAATATGTCTGTACGGGGTGGGGCATGTAAATGGGACAATTTCAATATTTCTATTACTCGTAACATTTATAAACAATAATATTCGGAATAACGCTATCAAATGGTAAGTATGGAACAATATATTTGATTATAGCGATACTTTCACTATTTTCAATATATATTTATACCTCTTTAATTAAATTAAATTATGACGAGTTTAATAAACCATAATAATATTATGAATTAAATGTATCAATCGAGAAGATTACAAATTTCGTAAATTTTTCATCCTCAGTAATCGAAAAGTTTTAGTTTCTCATAGTATTGCCTAATATGAAAATTATCGAAATTTCGTTTGTATCATTAGTAATGTTTAATTAATAAATTATGTAAACGCGATAAGATAGCAATATAATATAATAACTAAGCGCTCGATGTAAGATAACGTAAAAGATATAGAGTGAGAAGCTGGGAATAAGAATGCAACAACCTCTTTGTAATACGCTATCGGCCAAAAGCACAAATAAATTATTATTATTATTATTATTATTACCATTATTACAAATGTAACGTGATCGAATAAAAGAAAGGTAAAAATAAAAAAAAGGAGAACATTGTTCCAAAGAATGTAATTTTACGCCTAATGATTTTATCGTGATTAGTATTCGGAAGTGAACCTTGCTTTTAATATTGGCTTTAAAATAGGGTGGCAGTCTGGGTTCGGAGGAATCTTACGACGACATGCGACAACTTGTCGGGGTAAGAAATACAGCTAATTAACTAGATTTTATATCCGATCGATCGTAGTTTATGTCAGAGTTAAATAAGCGTATGCATGAATTTTGCATGAAATATTTTATCCTCTCGCCAATTTTCGTTTTGTTACAATCAATATTTAGGATTGATATTTTGTAATTGTATGAAATTAAATATATGATACGAAGAATGGAAAATAATGAATTTCGTCGATTACGATGATCATTAATTCAAATTGGATCGTTGAAAATCGAACAGTGGATTTCAATCATTCTGAATGAGATCAGACTACAATATGATATTTCTATATATATGTATAATATAAATTCCTATCGAGCGAATATTCCATCGGCCTAGTATCATGCTAACAGAATATTTTATTATTAAAATGTCTATTCGCATAATATTTTCAACGCAAAAATATTCTATGCAAATTTGATTTTGGTTATTATTAATATATAATTTTTATAACAACACACGTATATACGAATATTAGATAGTTGAAAGCTTGGACGCGGTAAATCAAAGGATTTACAATTTATGAGATCTTTCGACGAACGATTCGATCTTTTTCTGTTGTCTCAAATAACAAGAATTTTATTAAATTGAATCAGTACTTATAGATTTCTGTGCTTGATTAATACGAATACTTCGACAAGAAACTTTTTCGCTTATTTTCTTTTATCGCTGTATGCTCTTTGATATAACCAATTCTTGTCAAATCATGTTTCTACTCTTACTATTTTTCTTTCTTCTTCTAATTTATCTCATTCTTTGTCGATATAACTGAGATATAATTTTATAGGAAAAGAACGAAGAATCTGGAAAATTCAGTAGTCTACCTCTGGCCAGTTTTAATTTCATCAATTCCATCATTGGCAGTGGTGTTATTGGTAATTCGAATATATGATATAGTTAAAAAAAATCCTTCAACACCGAATTATAAAATGTAGAAATTTTTAATATATTTTTATATATCTATCTATCTATCTATCATCTGCCTATATATACAGGGTGGTTGATAACTGGTAGTACAAGCGGATAAAAATTTTTCGTTTGAGGCTTTGTTTTCGAGAAAATCGGCTTTGAATTTTCGCTCGAAAAAAAAAAAAAAATTAAAAAAAGAAATTTTCATTCTATATTTTCGACTTCTTTTTTCGCGTAGAATCAACCCCTTTCCGCTTGTACCACCAATTACCAACCACCCTGTATATATCCGATTAAGAAAAATTCGTCATTGTAATTGAATGTAATACAATTATATGAAATATATTTGTTTTATCTACATATGTCAATTTGTGTAGAATAAAAAGCGGTTGTGTGTAAAATTCCAAGTATGTATCTTAATATCTAGTCAACACTTCCAATTGGTGATTCCTTTTTGCGAAATTTTAATGGTCTCCTCATCTTTATTGAGCATCTCGCGTTATTCAGCTATTCCCATATATAACTTTAGTTTCAACTTATCTTCGTTTGTAAATGAAAAATGAGATATATTTTATGCAAGACGGCAAATATACATATAGTATACGTTTATACGTACATAGGAGATTATAGGTTTGCATTCGGAGCCTTTGGTTTGCATCAGGAACCTTGGCCTTCTTTAAATTTTGGGATTCGTATCAGTTTTATCTTTTTCAGGGTGAAGCTGTTGGCTCGATGCCTACTCCCTTTGGATCATCTCGTATCGGACGAATGATTCATCAGGGATCTCTTATTTATGTAACCATCGTGTTCGTTCGGTCGTCTACCATCGGTTATGGGATCGAAAACGATTTTCAACAGTGATCTTATTTATTAATTAATAATGATCACAGTGAATCGACGAGTTGCAAGTTAGAAATTACGAACGCTTTGTAAATCTTTGCAAATAACACCGATAGCTATGAAGATATATTTCACAATCTGTTATTTACTTACATTGCGGCATCGTAACGATAAAAATCTATAAAATAATACTCATTTCATTTTTTAAGAGACAAAGTAAAGATTGTTTCGGTGTTTAAGGAGTAACAATTATTTCGAATCGCACGAAGAAACGAAAGAAGGAGGAAACATTGATTAATACAATTTTCAGGTATACCCTACGCTCTTCATCAGGCTGGATTTGGCCTCGGGATAGTATTATTAATACTAGTAGCAGGCCTCACTGATTACTCTTTAATTTTAATGATTAGGAGTGGAAACATTTGCGGTGAAATGAGTTACCAGGGTTTAATGAGAGCCAGTTTCGGTCGTACAGGATTCTATATTCTTACGACTCTGCAGTTCATTTATCCATTCATAGGTATATGCATCTTTTATAACCACAGGGTAGTAGTCGTAATAACGATTAATCCTACTATTCTCCTCGCGTCTTCTTCAATATCATATCTTCTTTTCAAATTTTCTGGTACATTTTGAAATACATTGACGAAAGATTGTAAAGTGTTTATATATCGTATATTAAAATGAAACATTCAAACGTTATCTTACGTTTCGATCCCGCCGCGGTTTTCAAATTTTATGATTTAATCTCGTTTTAGTTTCAACCCTGAAAGAAGACTTTTAATGATTCGATAAAAACTTTAGCATAAAGTTGTAGCGTGAAGTCACGCGTATCAATAACGATCCTTTCATATTTTTCACAAATTAAAGAAATTTTGTAACCGTATAGAGAAAGTATAATTTGGTCGAAAATGATTTTCATATCCAGTCATACCGTAGATTCCTGGAGGATAGCAGGGTTTTAATCGTTTATTACGAGAATTAGAATCGCGATTGCGAGTCTTTTCTATTAAAGTTAAATCATCGACCTATTTTATTACCTAGAATTATCTGAAACACGTATTACCTATTATGTTCCACAATTATATGTAGATAACAAAGTTTCAAGTAAAGAAAAAGAAAAAAGAGAGAATAAATAAAACAAATATGTTTGAGGTAAAAAAAAAAAAGAAAAAAAAAAAGAAAAAGAAAGGAGTTTGGTGAACTTTCTGAAGCAGGTGTCCGAATCAAAGCAACGTATCGGAAAATACTCGCTTTCGCGCACCATTGAAGCTCGTTTGGAGAACTTTAGAGTGCAGCGGCTCTTGTATATAAGAGGCCACCATTCGTACACTAACTTATTCGTCTTTTCCTTTTCAGCGATGGTCTCTTATAACGTTGTTGTCGGCGACACGGTGACGAAAGTGCTAATAAGGTTAACAGGGATGAGCGAGACAAGCATTTTCGCTCATCGTCAAGTGGTCGTCTTGTTCGCGACCGTTTGCATCACTATACCGCTGTGTCTTTATAGAAATGTTGCTCGTTTGGCCAAGATCTCGTTTCTTTCGTTGGTCTGCGTTGGTTTCATTCTATTGGCCATTTTAATTCGGATGGGTACGATGTCAGCAATTGTGTGAGTGATCTTTCAAATTTCCTTCCTCTTCTTTCAAAATTCTCTTTCAAAACATACACTTTCTTTTTCCAAAAATTAATTGTTTATAGCTGCACGATCGCGTAAAAGTCGAGTCGCGGCTGAACGTCAATTTTTTTTACCTTAACGCTACGTTAAAGAAACGTTAAAGAAACAAAGTATGCCATTTTTCACATCGTATTTGTATTACACGTACATTACGTTGGTTTGCCGTGCAATATTATTGCCTGGTCTTTTTCTATCTCCTTCTTCTCTTCCCTTTCTATTGATGATAAATGGCGATAAATGACGACAATCCCTAGGCAATTAAACATGGAATCGATTCGATTTCCAGGCCAAGCCAAGAGGATAGTTGGCGATTCGCGAATTTCCCCGGCATTATTCCATCCGTCGGAATTATGGCATTCGCCTTTATGTGCCACCATAATACATTCCTTATCTACGAGTCTATAGAAAGGGCTACTCAACAAAAGTGGGACATCGTCACCCATTGGTCGCTCTTCACTTCCTTCGTGATCGCAACAGCTTTTGGAATCATCGGATATGCCACGTTTACCGCGTATGTTCAGGGTGATCTTATGGAAAATTATTGCTGGGACGATGATCTCATGAATTTTGCCAGAATCATGTTCAGCGGGACTATTCTACTTACTTTTCCCATTGAATGCTTCGTCACAAGGGAGGTGAGTTATCTTAATTTTGGCAATATCTTTTCTTAAGTTCTAGGCCAGTATTCAAATTCTTTGAGAATTACTCGTGCTATATATATTCATTTTTTCCTTCGATATTACAAAATATTTTAAGGCTCTTCGTGCTTTGTCTAAATGCTGAAAATTAATATTTCGCGATTAGACAACTACATTAAATTATTCATATTGTATACTTTATCAGTAAAACATTGAATATCATCTTAAAGACTCCTCGTTGTAAAAACCTATCGTAAAGATTAATATCTAACAACGAAATAACTGTACATCCTTTGGATTTGAATTACTACAAAAATTACTATCAAAATTTACTTAAAAAAATATTATTTAGCGGTAAACCAACTCTATTTTCTTTGTATTCGAGTGTTAAGAGACTTTTAGAGATTTACCTCCAGCATCGAATGAGTTTTATTAATTAGAACAATTGTATTTCGTTCCCTTTAAATTCACAACGAGGTAAGACGATAGACGCGAAAATTATCGTAAATGAAAATGGCACGGGTGTAAGAAAGATTACGGCGTCGTAACATTGGAATGTCGTGAATAATGGAAAGTGAATCGTGGAAAAGAAGGTGGAGAGACCTGAATAAAGGAACTAGGTAAGTTGAATTGTACGTCAAGAATATAATAGTCAGAGCAAAATATACTGGAGATGTTTGCTAACAACTAATCATAAAATTTATCGCGATATTACCGTTAATGTTTAACCTAACATCAAAGGATAAACATTGATTCATAATTGACTATCGATTTGAAAATTAAAAATTGCAGTGCTTCGAAATTGAACAAATTTATTCGATACAAGCTTTTCAATTAAATATTATTGAGTTTTTCTAATAGCTAAAGTGTTCTACCACCGAATATCTACTTATGTAACTATTAATAATCTCTCTCAGTAATAAAAAACATCAATGGTAACCCTTCCCCCCAGAGCGTTCACCTCAAGGAGAAACAGTTACTTGATCGAGTTTTACACTGAAGTAACATATATCCAACTAAGTTCTCCTCAACCACCATAAAGGATAAACGAAATTCATAATTTAATGATATCTGTGATCAGAGATGTTAACGAACTGAATTAATTTTCCTTCGTCATCAAGCATTAATAACAAATAATAAAATTGTATCGAGGTTCATGAAATATTCACAATTCGGTCTATTGCTCCTTTTATCGATCTCTAGTTTCGTTGCATAATTGTAAAGCTTTCTCGAAACATTTTATGTTTTTTTTTTAAATTATTAATTAGAAATTAATTAATAATTAATTAGAAATTATTTCTAATTAACCGATATATTTCTATAAATCCTCCTCTTCTTAAAATCTCATTTAAATGTCAATTAAAGCCAGAAAATTATTTGTTGCGTAATGTTAATTATCGCATGAACATGTACAGTTAATTTTGAATTACTCGCGCTGTTTTTCTATAAAATCTCTATCTGATTTTCTATAAAAATTAGGATTAGACAAGGAGAGTAAAGAAAAGGAAAAGGATTTAGAGAAATTTTCCATAAACGCATGAATATCCGCGATTATCTAACGACAACACATGGAATCTATTGCCCGTTAAAACGATTATTTAATAAATTGTATACAAAAAATTGTATACAAGATTAAAAGTTCGACGTAAGGTCGATAAATTTGTGAAAATTTGTTCCAGGTAATACTGACAGCGATTAAAGGGACCGATGAGCTCGAAGATCATACTGCATACGTCCCTAACTCCGACCGGAAATACTTGATAATTACTTTGTCGATAGTGGTTGTCGCATACCTGATATCGATGTCAACAGATTGTCTGGGTGTGGTTCTCGAATTGAATGGAATCCTCGCTGCTGTACCTCTAGCTTACGTTCTACCTGGCCTGTGCTACCTCAAACTCGAAGATGGACCAATTCTTTCCTCCAAAAAGCTTCCGGCGCTTGGTTTGATGTCCGCTGGCGTGTTTGCCGCGGTCTCTGGTTTGCTGTTGCTGATCCTGAACAACGATACTTCCAGTTCCTGCGTGCATGGACAGGTAATGCCGTATTGTATCGAGGGTATGAATAGCACGAGTTTCGATTCAAGCATGAAAAGTACCATTAGTCCGATATAATCGAGCACGTTCGAATTGGCCGAGGAATTTTCAAAAGCTTTTATTCAAAACCGATGATAGCTTTGCGATGCTCCAAGTTACGGTTTCAATTTCAAGTCAAAAGAATTTCAATTTTCTCCGTCTTTCTTTCTGGTTTCTTTTTGATTTCTTTTTGGTTTCTTTTTGGTACCTTTTTGGTTTCTTTTTGGTTTTGGTAATCGAATGCCACAAGTATGAAGGAGCATGATAAATCACTTTTTGTGTTTCTTATGGAAGAGCGATTTTTAAATTCAATATGTTGTCTAGATGTTCTTTCGTTTGATCCTGGAAATGAGTACGTGTCTTTCTTACTCTTTTATTTGTTAAAAAAATTTATCAAAAGAGAAGACATATATATTAATAACATTAGTATTAATCAAGTTGAACTAATTTCTCATATAATAATTTCACTTATTTTCAAAAAGCTTACATATTTGTATCCATCCATCCATCCATTATTCTCTTCTCCGACCATTTCATATTAAAATACTCTTTTTTTGGTCACCAAATGACACAAAAGTCGGAAAATCATCAAAACTAGATTATCTCAATATATTCTTTCCATGTGATCTTCGGTCTTCGATCGAAATAGGATAAGATATAAAATTAGACCGCGGAGATTTATGCAATGTCATGTTTTTTATGAGCAATTATGAAGAAAAAAAGAGATTTATTTTACTCACTAAATATGATAATGAATACTGTACTTTGGGTATAACATGTATACCTATTTTTGAATATCGTGACCATCCTGGGCTTTCTTGCACCTTTAAATTTCCCACGAACACATAAAAGTCCGCAGTCTACTTATAGTAAATCATGCTTTAACATTGGTGGAGCATCATTGCATTATTGCCAGTAACATTATTATTGTTATCGGAACGAAGGGGAGTAGGATTTTGTTTGATTAAATCGAGAAACGAAAATCAAAAGCTTTCTCTTCCACGGTTGAAATCTACGTGCTAACATATGCCGTAGATATTATAGTAATGTAACTACTGAGAAATCTCGGGGAGGGGGGCGGGGGGAATGTATCATGCTGAACAAGCGAAAACACGTTGAAAGTTTAAATATGTTATAATACACGATGTACCATGAGTAGATTGATGAGACAACTATTTGTTAATATATATCGGCACTTTATTCCGTGGAATGCGTGAATTTAAATATTTTTCAAATCAGAAAACTATAGACAATATCGTAATATATGACCTTGCGTTGCGCACATTTCTTTTGGTGTTGCAAAATCATTAATTGTGACGAGATTAATAGAAATCATGCCTAGCTCTTCCCTTAATTAATTTTAATATTTTATAATACGAGCCGGGTCAACTGAAACATCTTATGATTAACGATGATTTAAATCTTTTAATTCCATAGAATCATACCTGTTATGTTCTTTTTTTACGGCCTAAAATATTTTTCATCAATATTTAGTTCATGGTATTTTTAATATTTAACATTTAATATTTAATTGTTCGATTTAGCGGTACTAGGTAAAAAACATCGTAATTTCTCTCCTATTTTTTAATCGATAAATATGTATCTTGTTCTTATAATTGTTAAGTTATCGATTTGCAAAATGTTTGGTAGCTGGAATTTACGTGGTACCTGGGTGAACATACATACTGATATAGAATACGTACGATTGGTCCGACGAATACATAAGTAGCTTTATAAATGGCAGTGTTGCAGTTGATTACAAATGTAGGGATTGAATGGTGGGTGAGAAATTATTTACCCGAGTCGTAATCATTTCATTCCAAACAGGCAACGTATAATTATACCGAAGCCAAAGAGGCTGTTGGACGAATTAATTGCAAATGCTATATTTAATTGCTTGCAGATGAAGCACATTATTTAGCCGACGTAGCAGTGTAAGGTGTTCCACGAAACGATAGATTTTCTATTTAAATCTAAAAAGCATATAGTATTTATTGATAAATATAGCTGCCAATAAATTACTATTCATATAGAGCCATGAAACTACTTTCGATTGATTAATTTCATCAAACGATAAGAAATATTTATAGAGAGACTTATTTTGATGAAACGAAAAATGGAAGAAAAAGACGGTAGGTAGGGAGTTAAAGAAACGGGGAAAAAGTATGGCGATGGATCCGAGCATGATGGAAAGCATCGAATAGGAAATTGAAGAGAAAATTCTATTCTTTCTTTTTGATGATGAGTTGATATATGAATAATGGAACTGAATACATAATATCGAGAAAAAATATTATTTCCATCGAATATCAACTCTCGATGCAACTAGATATATTGTTTGTCGATCAGAACGATACTCATTATAATTAAATAAATAATATTAATAAGCTGTTGCGACACTATTTTTCGAATCTTTATCATAGGGGCATATTACGAAACAAAGTGTAGCATACCAAGATTTTGTATTAAAAAAAGAAAGAGGAACAATATGATACAATTGTTTTTTCATTCGATATTGCATCGAAAGTATCGAAAGTATTTTGTAACGTGAGAAAGGATTTACTTAATTGCAGATCATTCTACAGTTTTTTATTTTCTTCTACACAGTTTGTCAACTATTCTGCAATTTTTTTGCACAGTTGATATATTTCTAAACATAGTAAACGCGTCTATAGCGTATACGTATAGTCCACGCGTATAGTAACGCGTTTTCTTTCTTTTTCTATCTCTTCTCTTTTTTTTCTTCTTTTTAATACGAAATCGAACTATATTTGTTTTCTGAAAGAGTTTAGTTTTAACATAGGTGAAATATACAAGATATTTCGTAGGACCGGTGCAATTAAAAAGGTAGATATTTGAAAATCTAAAACAAGATAACTTACTGGAACTTTCAACAATACGCAATTATCTTTACCTTCCTGTTTTCAATATAATTATTCGATAAACATTCAATTTTTATTTTTTCAAGCCAATTAAAATAGTATAATCTTTACAATACAAAATAAGTGTGTGTGCATGTGTGTGTATGTTATGAAAAATAAAGTCAATTTATGTAATAAAACTTGCAAACAGTTATCTTGTTTTAGACGTATTGTAGAAATGTTTGATTTTTTAATTGCATTAAATCCTAAGAAGTGCAACGTATTAGGCCTAATAGGTATTAACTAATGTACATGAAAAAGTATAATTCGCATAGAGGGAGGATATAAAACAATCAGAGACCACGATAACGAAAGTATTTATCGAAAACCGATAAAGAATCTAATTATTTAAATTACGCTCCGGTTTGAAATCTTTATGCTTATTATAAAGAGTTCGCGCTAAATCTACCGGGTGTCCGTAAAATTTGTATTTTGTATATCTGTATATCCTGTATATGTGTGTATCTATGTGTACTTATCTTTCTGTCTAACTATACAGAATATATACCAATGTAACAAAGTATTATTATGGTGCAAACGAAAGTATTGCATCTTAGAATATTCCTGTATTTTCTTAAAATAATGTTATTAAAATTTATTATATCATTTTTAATTGTAATCTTCATATACTATATATATATTAGGTTGTCCGAAAAGTTTCTTTCGTTTTATAAGGAAATAATAGACGCAAAATGTTTTTTGTTTCATATTAGTTTATTGAATTATGCACCAACATAATAATAGAAATAGAATGAAACAGATCATACCTAATTCAATAAAATAATATAAAACAGAAATTATTGTTCATCTATTATCATCTTATGAAACGAAAGAAACTTTTCAGACAACCTAATATATTATAAATGCGATATAATTTCCATTTTCATAGAATATAATATGAAAAATAAATCATTTATTTAAATTTCTTTTTATAGTTAAGGAATCTCAAAGGATGTAATACTTTCATCTATGCTAATACATTAGAAGAATGTATTTAAAAAATGAGCTCATATTACGACGATTTTTTCGATCGTAATTCTACACGAATTTTTTACATTGTTCCGATGGATAGACTCGTTCTTAAGGTAAGGCCCTCAACTTTTATTAATACTTCGTATAGATATAGGAATGTATCAGCCAAAGTGTGTAAAACTTTAGGAAACCGTGTATATAGTAAAAAACCAAAGTTTCAAGAACTATAAAGTTCATGTAACAATTAGAAATTCTTGAAACTTAAGAAACTTCTGGAAAGTTTTTTAATAGGTAAAATTTGCCAAAAATAGTTGCTATATATATCTGCCGAAAATTATACAACTTAATCAATTTTTTATTTCTTAGAAAAATCACGAGGTATTCTAATTATATTAAAGTAAAAATTTTGCCACTTTCTCGACTCTTCTCATTTCTTCTTATACTCTTACCCACATTTTGTAAAAGCTGGATTTCTTTAGTTTTCAAATAGTTTTTCTAAATTAAAAGGATCCATTAAGATTTTGGCAAAATAGAATATATAGGAAAGTAGAAGCATTGTAATTAAAAATATAATACGTACTACTACTAACTCGCTAACAAAAGAGAAGCTATACAATGCACAACAAGTTAAATTATATTCTACGGGCACCCGGTATCTTTTTATGTAATCAAAAGAGTATATAAGATTAAAAATTGAACACGAGTCATGTGAAACAACAACAACAAACAAGCAGCATCAGCAGCAGCAACAACAAACAAAAACAGTCATTATTGACAATCGCGCATTACAGACCAAGAACTACAAAAAAGAAAGACATAAGCAAGAAATGATAATTCGAATTCGTCAGATGGATTCCGTATAGAGAATGTGTAAAAAAAAGAAACCGTAGAGAGAGAATTAAGATACTCGAGAGGATACAACATGTTCCTAATTCTCTTCTTAAATCGCAGTCTTTCGTTTACAATCGTGATCATACCTTTCTATGATTGCTTCGCACTATTTGCATAAAAAGAAACAAATACATTTTTACACGCATCATCTATTTTTCAATCACTTATTTCTACGATTATACTGTACAAAATTAAATTTAACTAATGTTCAAACAGAGCTACCTATCGAGGAAAGAAACTCAAGTCTATTTTAAACGAAATATTTTCCAATCGGTTTAAATATTTTAATCGATTAATACACAATTACTCTATTACGATTTATAAGTTTTGCACATGTTTGTTTTTTAAGACTATCGCCATTTCTTCCGAAAGAAATTCGTTTTTCTAATGTTTGAATATTTTTTAATCGCGTAAAGGAAGCACAAAACTGGAAAAAGATTGCACTGAATATATTGTATATAGCCAATATTGTTTCTTCTGATATAAGGATATAACGCAATAATCTATTGTGATCTAACCCGTTAGATATAGAATCTTTCTTGGAATGTATATTTTTTCCTTGGAGAAACTGTTGCGACGACCTTCCAAAAAACAGATGCTTTATTTTTAAAAACAACAAAGAGAGATTTATTATTGTTCACACAACTATATGGATATATAGAGATATGTATGTATGTATATATTGCAATCTAACGGGTTATGAACGATGTTAATAACATACCTAAGATTGTTCTATCATTCGTACGAACTGTTTATCGTTGAGCAAATGGAAACTTCCATTTTGTCGAAACCAGGACGAGTGATTACTCAGCGACAGACATGATGTTGAAAAACTGACTTGAAACAATTGGTTAGTAATAACAAGTTTTCAAGCACTATCTGCTTCAAAATGAAACCGTATTTGTATACAATTCAAAGCATATGATATTATATAGAACTGTAGGTAGTTGATTGATTGAATTTGTTTTCAAAAATTATTTAATAAAAGCGAAAGGAAAAGGAATGACGTATTGAATAAAAATACAGCGGGAAGTTCTACTAGTAACGTTACCGTAATCTGGAAACTTGCCTTTCTTAATGCGTTTGATTCAATATAATTTACGTATATAAAGAAATATTATTTTAATATTAGAAGATATCTCTTCCTAATTCGACTGATATTTTAGTATTAAATTCAAACGAAATACAAATGATATTAAAATAAGTTACACACGTTTTATAATTCTATAAGAATAATTTTATGGAATTAACTAATTTTTGGAATAAAAATATACATTAGGTTCAACCTCGATTTTCAAGGGAATATAATATTGAAAAGTATAGAGAAACAAAAAGAAAATCCATCAGATATGTAATTTGAGTTTTGCTCCAGTGAAAGGTGCGTTGTAAAATTGTTGCCAGAGAATCTATGAATAAATGCAAGTGTATTTACTCTGTGATACGTGTACAGATAGTCTATTTGTATGTTTCGTTGAAACAAGTCTATACTTAAAATGCTCTATTGTAAAGTTGATTGAATTTCAGATGAATAAATTCGAACAATAAAAGAACGAAAGGCGTTTAAAATCAGAATTAAATATTTTCCTATCTTTTTCCTACCTTTCTCCTTCCTTCCTTTTTCTCTGCACTCTCTTTCTTTATTCTGTTATTTCACTTGTACAAAATCTTAATCTTAAGAACAGACATATTTGCATACACATGTTAATACATCATATTGCGCATGTGCGTGCGTATTATGGCGACATTTAAACTGACATTTAAAATACATATAATATAAGTACATGTGTATTCTTTATGTATTTCTAATAGATGCACATATAAATGATTATTAAATAGTACGTAATTATTTGTATAACGTATACAAATAAATATGTTTGCTGTATGTTCAATGAATAACATAAAAACTAAAATATACTTTTGATGTTGCTTTGAGGACAAAGTAACTTATTAGTTCTTTATACAGGATATAAATAGAGGTTAAGAATAGAAAATAGAATTATAATCTCTTGAAATGGTTTTAATTCCCATATAATCAACCACATAATCTTTTCTGTGAAACGATGTTTTTTATTTAAAACTTCCAAGCGTGTTATAAACTATTTATAGTATCATATGTACTGTATATGCTTAAATCATTATATTTCTCTATGAATTGTATTTCTTGTCATATCTTTTATGCAGATATCGATTTTGTGACATCTTCTTCATACTTATAATTATCAAATAGTTATTCAAATTTCATCTGATGTTTTGTTATTAATTTTAAACATTTCCTAGCTACAAGTGCATCGAACAAGAGAAGTGTTCAAAAACATTGTCGGTTTCCTAAGAGGGGGAGATCGAGTCGTAGCTTGACTCCCAAATGCATTAAAATGGAAGTTTCGAAACACGAGCAATTAGTTGATACATATGAGAAAATTTATGGAGATGAATGCCGAATCTGTTTGAAAAAAGCTGTTGAAATTTGTGAACTTTTTAAAAATGGGGACGCTATTCCTCGAAAACTTATGGCCGTTGCTTCTGTACAGGTTAGTTTGTATCACCTTTTGCGATAATAACATATTAAAAACTAATTCCTTGAAATTCTATTCCTTTCTTCTGTACATATGCTTTTGATATTAATATTTAGTATGTCTTTCATGCCCCTCGATGAAACTTTTTCAATCTATATGTGACCTATATTAACAACAACTAATTAAAGCCAACAACATTTAGAAAGAAATTTGAAATCTTGAAAAATATAAAGCAATTAGAGAACTTTACTATGTTTTCAATAAATTTGTCATCATCTTCAACTTGTATTTCTTCAATTGTTTTGTTATTATCCTATTATTTATATATCTATATAAAGAAGTTTTCTATCCAACTGCAATAACGCATGTTACTTTTGTAAACTTAAATATCATCGTTTACAATTTTAATGTAATAATAATGTACTAATGATTTTAGAAATCGTGTTATAATGAATTTAAATACATATGTTGCATACAATGTAGTAACATTTTTTATAGTTCTCCTGTAAATTATACGTTTGTATGGATTTTATTTATGAACATTAAAGAAATACATGTATGTCGTTTTAGGTTGAAGAAGGAGATGGTTTACCACCAGTGATTTGCTTGCCTTGTAACCAGCGTTTAGATGCATCTTACGATTTTAAATGTCAAATACAAAATTCAGATGAGAAGCTTCGTCAAATTCTAAAGCTGAAATCCTCTTCTAACGATTCTGTTACCAACGCCAGCACCATAGTTACAGCAATAATCGCTGATGTGATATCTAGCGTAATATCTTCTGAGAAAGAAAATACAGAAAAACAAGAAGTTTGTTCTACAAATTTCTGCAATGATAATTTTTGCTTTACGAAAGATGAAACAGCTTTTTGTCTCAATTCAGGGAAGAACTTGTTCTGTTACGAAAAAGAATCGTCACACAGTCGATTAAACGATACAGAGCAAAGAAAGAGCCTGGAAAATGTAAATGTTTATAAAAGTTTATTAGAGGATGATTCTGCAAGACAAATCGATTCGATAAAACAAGAGTTTGTTTTATTAGACGATCATATAGTACAAACTAAAGATGTTCCATTAAAGGGAGAAGCGAATATCGAAGAAAGTCAACAGATGTCAGAAGAGACATCAAAGACAGATAGTATTCAAGATGATGATGATGATGATGATGATGAAAAACCATTAATTTCACGCACAACTAGATTACGCTGTACACGATGTATCAAGTCTTTTCGTACAAAAGTGGCCTTGCAGAGACACGCCATTGTACATAAACGTAAAATCAAATTACGTTATGTTTGTTATGTTTGCGATAAACAATATCCTACGTTTGCAAAAGTGAAAAATCATGTTGCAATTTGCCACGAAGCTCGCGATAGGAAAGAAAATATTCAACATAAGAGAATTAGTTATGAGCAAAATAAAGCAATCGCGAGTGTGCAAGATAAAAGGATTAATAGTAATGTCCAAGTAAGTATTTAAATTGGATTTTAGATAGACTTTGCCCAAGATTTTTGGCCAAGGAAGATCATTGCAGCTATTATATTTTACCATAAACTAGTTTAAAGTCGTCGTATTGTCATATTTCAGGATAAAAGAATAAAAATTCAAAAAAATGATGACTCTCCTAAGGAACAGCGAAAAAGCTTAAAATTTACTTGCAAAGTGTGTTTAAAACAATTTACTTATCAAAAATCTTTTATCACACACGCTAAAAGTCATCCAGAGTATAAAATGGAAGAATTGGATGATTCGTCTCAATGTTGGGTAAAAGAAAGATGTACAGAAACCGTGGTGGAAGAGGAAGAAAATGAAGAAGAGGAAGACGAAGAAGATGAGGAAGATGAAAACCTTCCTGCTGAAAGTTTACAGTGCACTCAATGTGGGAAGTTGTTTGCAACAAAAAGAAATCTTAAAAGGCATGTCTCCACACATAGTGGATTAAAATATACGTGTGAAACATGTGGTAAAGGATTCTCAAGAGTGGACAAATTAAAAGATCATGAACAATCAAAGCACAAGGCTGAATTATTCGACAATTCTGATTTGGATGATAAAGAGGACACAGACAATGTAGTTAATAAAGGTGACTGTTTAGAAGGAAGAAAGAAAGTAAGTAAGTTATTAAACTCGAAACTTGAAACTTTTCTTTATTTTTAAACTAAACTAATTTGTTCAATAATATTGGAATATTATTTTAGGATCGTCACAATAGACCTCACAAATGTGCAATCTGCCCTAAATCGTTCGCGCAAGCGCAATCGCTAGCGAATCACATAGAACGTCATAAGCGGGTAAAAGAAACTCAAAAAAGATTTCTTTGCGAAGTCTGTAGCAAGTGTTTTGCACAGAGTGGTTCTCTGGTTGCGCACATGCGTACACATACAGGAGTTAAGCCATACGTTTGTAATGTGTGCAGTAGAGCATTTACGAAGAGCACTTATCTACAATTGCATCTACGTACTCATAGCGGTGAAAAACCTTATATTTGCCAGTATTGTAGCAGGGCGTTTGCACGTGCTAACACATTAGCACGGCACATAACAATGCATACAGGGGAAGCAAAATATCATTGTCAGATTTGTACAAAGTCATTTAGAAGACTGACTTCGTTGAATGAACACACTTATACGCACACTGGACAGAGACCATACGCTTGCAAAATTTGTACAAAGAGATATAACAATGCAGGGTCACTTTACGCGCATAGAAAGAAATGCAAGGCACAGCAATTATCTAACCCTGGATTCGCGGTTTCCGTGGAAACCTGTACTGTATCAGAACAACAAGAAGTAGACGTTCCACAAGTCTTGATCTATTCCCACAGGAAATTAGTGGAGGATGCAACTGTTGGGCAAGTCACGCCCACACCACAGTACATGCTCGCAAATGTACACAATCAGAAGAATTTGGGATCAAATGTTATACAATCGTTTCCAGTGGATGATTCAAATGTTTATACAATTAATACGAAGCAATTTAAGAATCCCTATTATACAATTTATCCAAACATATAAAATAATAACGCGCGTGTGTGTGTGGGAGATTGATTAAAGAATGCCTTTTTTAGAGCTACTCCTCTGGTCTTTTTCTTTGCCATGTTTTTCCTTTTTTGAACAGTTACTGAATAAAAATGCGAAAATAAGGTGAAAGAGACCTCTAAGGTGATAAGTATATACTATGGAGTAAGTAAATAAACAAATACAAGGTAAAAATACATGTAAATATTAAAGCTTTTAAAAGATCATTTAAGCCTAATATTCTTAATTGAGAAAATTATAAAACGACATTTGGTAGTTCGGAAGTTTTAAGAATTGATATATCAATATATATCGTAATAAAGTTCTGTATTTTAGTAATCATGGTAACGTTAACACTGATAAAGGAATTATAGCAGTGTTTTCAGTAATAAACATAATAATAAGGGATGCATTAATAAGGGGCATTGAAAAAGAAACAACGAAGAGTGCTTCGTTATATCTGCAATATTAATTAATCTATCATTTACAAAAAAAAAGGAAAAAAATAAAAAATGTCTGAAAATTCCCAAAATTTGATGCTCGACGCTAATAAATATTAATCTACGCACTATTTAAGCAATACAGTGTCCGACAAATACAGTCGGAAGGTTTGGGCATTTTGTAAACGCAACTCTACTTAACAAAACGCGATCATTCATTATCGCAACGCTAACTCTTACAGTGAATTTAATGAAAATTACTATTTACTATATGAAAAAGCTATTTCAAATATTCTGGTATTGCTACTTGCAATACTATAAAATTAATTGAAAATTAACATTTTTATAGTCTAATTTTAAACAATAAAAAATAGACTACTACTACTACTACTACTACTACTACTACTACTACTACTACTACTACTACTACTACTACTACTACTACTACTACTACTACTACTACTACTACTACTACTACTACTACTACTACTACTACTACTACTACTACTACTACTACTACTACTACTACTACTACTACTACTACTACTACTACTACTACTACTACTACTACTACTACTACTACTACTACTACTACTACTACTACTACTACTACTACTACTACTACTACTACTACTACTACTACTACTACTACTACTACTACTACTACTACTACTACTACTACTACTACTACTACTACTACTACTACTACTACTACTACTACTACTACTACTACTACTACTACTACTACTACTACTACTACTACTACTACTACTACTACTACTACTACTACTACTACTACTACTACTACTACTACTACTACTACTACTACTACTACTACTACTACTACTACTACTACTACTACTACTACTACTACTACTACTACTACTACTACTACTACTACTACTACTACTACTACTACTACTACTACTACTACTAGTACTACAAATACTAAAAGTGGGCATAGTGACAAAGTAGTAACAATAATGACTTCCCATGCTCTGGATGACCCAGAGGAGAATTTAATCTTAGTTTGCAGAAACTATTAAAATGATAAAAATGGATATCGTATTAAATCTTTAAAGATGCCAATTTACGATAAAAATTAAGAAATCGTTCAATTTGATTTTGTTATAATGGAAAAACCGTCCCCAGCTATGTGAAGATATCGTTACCGTTTGATTAACAAACCGGCATCTTGTCAAGGTATATAAGGAACACGGAAGTCGCGCGCGAGCTCTTTTGCGCCTGAAATTCCGGAGAGTGAACATCGACGAAGAATTTAAATATAAGGTAAATAAAACAAAAAATATCAAATAACAACATTGCAACTAACAATTTACAACGTCTAAACCATTAATTTACAACACTTAAGCTACTAATTTATAACATTTATTTATAACATTTTATTTAATTAATTTATAACTTAATTTATAACATTAATTTATAACATTTAAGGAATTAATTTATAACGCCAAAACTATTAATTTATAACATTTAAGCTATTAATTTACAACATTTAAGACATTAATTTATAAAATTTAAGCTATC
>NT_176678.1:1886-3250 GCF_000188095.3 Bombus impatiens | reverse complement strand
AAATATAAGGTAAATAAAAAAAATGTCAAATAACAACATTGTAACTAGTAATTTATAACGTCTAAGCCATTAATTTTATACATTTATGCTATTAATTTATAACATTTAAGCTATTAATTTATACCATTTAAGCCATTAATTTGTAACTTTTAAACTGTTATTTTATGCATTTAGCCATTAATTTATAACATTTAAAATGTTATTTTATATATTTATACTATTAATTTATAACATTTAAGCTATTAATTTACAACATCTAAGCCATTAATTTACAACATTTAAACAGTTATTTTATACATTTATGCTATTAATTTATAACATTTAAGCTATTAATTTTTAACGTCTAGGCCACTAATGTGTAACTTTTAAACTGTTATTTTATACATTTAGCCATTAATTTATAACATTTAGACCATTAATTTATATCATCTGAGCCATTAGTTTAAAACATTTGAACCATTAATCTAAAACAATTACTCCATTAATTCTTAACAGTTATACCAATAATTTATAACCACTCTCTCCCATTAATTCAAAGTAGTTATGCTCTTAATTTATAACAGTTGTACCGTTAATCGGTTGTAGCTCTACATTCATTGATTTAAATCAATACCATCAATTCGTAGTGAGTGAATTAATGATTTATTTTGTTTCATTTTATTAACGAAATCTATCGAGTCTTTGAAGTACTATTTTATTTCTATATAGCATTATTTTTTAATTTTAAATACGGAATTTAATTTCTCATTTCACTATTTCGTATAAAACCTGTCTTAACACAGAGTGTAAACTTAAGATGTAATTTTCCATGTCTGCTCGAAACTAAGGAAACAACACCATATTCGTGGAATCAAGGAAGCGAGTGCAATTTAACCGAAGGCAACCACATCTTATCTGTAGCTGGACATAAGTCAGAGGACATTTCAAATCATGTTGTTGTTTTGCCTCGGAGTATCAAGACCGTTAGATTGCAAGTAATGTAAGAACAAATAAACTCCGGACAAAACAATATCGCCGCTACAATGTCGCTATACTATAAAATAATTTTACATCTCTGCTTCCAATGCTTAAAAACTGTTTATGTAAATGGGACCCCAGCGTAGTTACCTCCTCGTGGTGGGTCCCGGTAATTGGTATCGTTTCTCAAATAATAATACACCAAGTACTATTTTGAATATTAGTATTATTATTTGAGAAACTATATCAAGCTAAAAACTACTTCAATATAGTCTGGTCTTGATCATCCAAAATAGTTTTGGTGATCTAGACCGGACTAAGACCCCCCCGCGGGGGCGCCGTGCGACATCGTGGGACATCGCGGGACACCGTGGGATGCGAGCGTTTTAGCCTTAATTAATCTTAAG
>NT_176678.1:0-678 GCF_000188095.3 Bombus impatiens | reverse complement strand
CTTAGTTTGCAGGAACTATTAAAATGATAAAAATGGATATCGTATTAAATCTTTAAAGATGCCAATTTACGATAAAAATTAAGAAATCGTTCAATTTGATTTTGTTATAATGGAAAAACCGTTCCCTGCTATGTTTAAATATCGTTACCGTTTGATTAACAAACCGGCATCTTGTCAAGGTATATAAGGAACAAGTATATAAGGAACACGGAAGTCGCGCGCGAGCTCTTTTGTGCCTGAAATTCCGGAGAGTGAACATCGAAGAAGAATTTAAATATAAGGTAAAGAAAAAAAACAAATAACAACATTGCAACCAGTAATTTATAACGTCTAAACCATTAACTTACAACACTTAAGCTATTAATTTATAACATATAAGCCATTGATTTATAACATTTAAGGAATTAATTTGTAACGCCAAAACTATTAATTTATAACATTTATGCTATTAATTTATAACATTTAAGCTATTAATCTACAACATCCAAGCTACTAATTTACAATATTTAAACTATTAACTTATATCATTTAAGCTATTAATTTACAACATCTAAGCCATTAATTTACAACATTTAAACTGTTAGTTTATACATCTAAGCCATTAATTTAAGGAATTAATTTAATTTAAGGAATTAATTTATAACGTCAAAACTATTAATTTATAACATTTATGCTATT
>NT_176677.1:3383-4156 GCF_000188095.3 Bombus impatiens | reverse complement strand
TAACGTTATACCATATAACGTTATACCAAATGACGTTATACCATATAACGCAATACGTTATAACGATATACCATATAACGTAATACGTTATAACGTTATACCATATAAAGTAATACGTTATAACGTTATAGCATATAATGTAATATATACCGTATAACGTAATACGCTATAACGTTATACCATATAACGTTGTACCATAGAAAGTAATAAGTTGTAACGATATACCATATAACGTAATACGTTATAACGTTATACCATATAACGTAATACGTTACAACGTTATACCATATGTCGTTATACCATATAACGTAATTCCTTATAACGTTATACCATAAAATGTAATACGATATAATGTTATACCGTATGACGTTATACCATATAACGTAATACGTTATAACGTTATACCATATAAAGTAATACGTTATAACGTTATAGCATATAATGTAATAAGTTACAACGTTATACCATATGACGTTATACCATATAACGTAATACGTTGAAACGTTATACCATACATCGCAATACGTTATAACGTTATACCATATAAACTAATATGATATAACGTTATACCATATAGCGTAGTACGTTATAACTTTATACCATATAATGTAATACGTTATAACGTTATACCATATAAACTTATATGATATAACGTTATAGCATATAACGTAATACGTTATAACTTTAAACCATATAATGTAATACGTTTTAACGTTATACCATATAAACTAATATGATATAACGTTATACCATATAACGTAATACGTTATAAC
>NT_176677.1:0-1071 GCF_000188095.3 Bombus impatiens | reverse complement strand
CCACATAACGCAATACGTTATAACGTTATACCATATAAACTAATATGTTCTAACGTTATACCATACAATGTAATACGCTATATCTTTATACCATATAATGTAATACGTTATAACGTTATAGAATATGACGTAATACCATATAACGTAATACGTTATAACGTTATACCACATAACGCAATACGTTATAACGTTATACCATATGACGTTGTACCATATAACGTAATACGTCATAACGTTATGCCACATAACGCAATACGTTATAACGTTATACCATATAAACTAATATGTTCTAACGTTATACCATACAATGTAATACGCTATATCTTTATACCATATAATGTAATACGTTATAACGTTATAGAATATGACGTAATACCATATAACGTAATACGTTATAACGTTATACCATATAATGTAATACGTTACAACGTTATACCATATGACGATATACCATATAACATAATACGTTATAACGTTATAACATATAACGTAATAGGTTATAACGTTATACCATATAACGTGATACGTTACAACGTTATATCATTTAACGTATTTCGTTATAAAGATATACCATAGAATGTTATACCACGTAACGTACTACGTTAAAACGTTATACCATATGGCATTATACCGTATAACGTAATACGTTAGAACCTTATACCATATAACGTATTACGTTATAAAGATATACCATATAACGTTATACCAAATAATGTAATACGTTACAACGTTATACCATATGAGTTATAACGTTATAGCATATGACGTTATACCATATAACGTAATACGTTATAACGTTATACCATATAACGCAATACGTTATAACGTTATACCATATGTCTTTATACCATATAACGTAATACCTTATAACGTTATACCATAAAGTGTAATACGTTATAATGTTATACCGTATGACGTTATAGCATATAACGTAATACGTTATAACTTTATACCATATAACGTAATACCTTATAACGTTATACCATATGACGATATACCATATAACTTAATACGTCGAAACGTTATACCATACATCGCAATACGTTATAACGTTATACCATATGAACTAAT
>NT_176676.1:1334781-1347240 GCF_000188095.3 Bombus impatiens | reverse complement strand
AGTCGATTTTCTCGAAAACAAAGTCTCAAACGAAAAATTTTTATTCCATATTTTCCGACTTCTTTTTTCGCGTAGAATCACCCCCTTTCCGCTTGTACCGCCAGTTACCAACCACCCTGTATAATATCGTATATTTAATTACCTCGAACAAGAAGAGCGTCACCATACCTTGGCGACGGAGCCCTGATGGAAGTATATCCGTCAAATAGATATGTGCGACGTGGCGACGAACGTGTTAAGAAAGATATTGGCTTTCACTGGACGAACAAACAACAAGACAGTTTTGAAATGTTGAAACAAAAATTATGTGAAGCCCCGATTTTGACTTATCCAGATTTTACAAAGATCTTTACGATAACAACCGACGCAAGTAAAGGACTAGGAGCAGTTCTTTCACAAGACGGACACCCATGTTGTTTTATTTCCAGAACACTGAATCCACCCGAAAAGAATTATACGACGACTGAGAAAGAACTATTAGCGATAGTTTGGCATTGAAACAATTACGACAATACTTGTTAGGATGAAAATTTATTATTAGAACAGATCATCAAGCTTTGAAATGGTTAAATAATTGCAAAGACCCATCATTTAGAGTAATGCGATGGAGTTAGAAGAATATGAATACAGAATCGAATATGTTAAAGGCAAAGACAATTCAGTTTCAGATAGCTTATCTAGAATTCATGCGATTCAAAAAGTAGAAACCCTAGAGCGGTAGTCTTAGATTTCTTATAACATTTTGCGGAATGGAAAAAGAAATCAGAAATCTCAAAACGATTAGAAATGAAACTTAACGATCAATCCTTCTAAACTAACTAAAACAGAATTAGGAGAGTTTGACGAGAGAATATGGGTAAGAAAGTTAATAAAATATTACGGAATAACAAGAAAGTAGGTATAGGAGACACCACGTTTACAGAATTAAAAAAGAATCAAATCAAGTTTATACTTCTATACTTTAACGATACCCGACACCCTGTCATTTTAGCATGGGTCCCAATCCAAGAATTAACCGCGGAAGAAATAGAAAAAATAATTCAGGAAAATCATAACGGTACGATAGGACATTTAGGAATCCAAAAGACATACCAAAGAATCAAAAAACAATATAAGATCCCAAATTTAATGAGTAGAATCGAAGATTTTATTAAAAATTGTGACGTTTTAAAGAGGAACCAGTAATTTCAGACACACCTTTAAACCCCAACGACAAAATAATCATGGACATTATAAGACCAATGACAAAGACTAAGCGAGGAAACCAATTTATTCTATCAATTCACGATGAGTTGACGAAAACACTAATTTACGCTAAGTTTGGGGAAGGAATTAACGTTTTACAATTAGATGGCAGTGAGGTATTTCATGAAAAGATTAAGCAAGCATACTTATATTTCGACAAAATTTATATGTATATAGGGACAGATATAAACGATGTATACGAAAAACTGAATCATATGAAAGCGAATGTCATGTTCATCGAGAAAGTATGTAAAAACAAATGCGAACTTCATAACGAAATAATATCTCTAAACCAACACAGAAAAATTAGAAACTTCAGCATACCAATTACGACTTTTAACACAGAATCACACACTAACTAAGAGAGGATTGTTGAATATTGTTGAATCTATATCGAAAAGTCTATTCGGAACTCTTGACACCGATGACCTAATAAATACTAACATTGACAAATTATTTCAAGAAGAAAACGAATTATAAATTATAGTTGCAAATCAAACAGCGCTCATACGTAAAATCATAAAATCCAACAGCATAAAACAAATCGACGAAATGAGAGTTAAATTTGACGAATACATCGTTAATGATATAAGGGAGAGACTAATAACAGATTTAATAATTCAAGTAGAAAGTGCAATTTCCAATTTAACGAAATCTTTAATGCCATAAGCATGGAAAAAGCAGGAATCCTTAGCCCTCAGATTATTGATCACGTACTGTTTATCGAAAATTATAAGAAAGCATTAGGCCATCACCTTTATAATACAAAATACGAAAATTATCAATTCATTCTAGATATATCAAGACTAACGGTATTCACTGTCGCAACTAAAGTTTTCATTAAAATAACCGTACCTTTGCAAACAGATTTGGTATGGGATATAGTGCGAATATACCCTATACCGACTAAAAGAAGCCATGCATTTCTGGCACCCGTAATTGAACATCCAATATTCTTAACGCATCAATTTGCATATATGAATGTTGACAATGAATACCTTGATAAAAATTGTAACACGAAAATAGGAATCACAATGTGCAGACAAACACAAGCCATACACGATAAGAAATCTATTCACGATTGTGCGTCAGAAATCATTAACTTTAGCAGAAAGATAAATGTTTGTAAATTTGCTATAAAATTTGCTAGAATCAATACATAGCCATACCACAAAAAGAAATTGAAATTCACGTGCTTTGCGACGCCAGTCAAAAAAAATTAAGATAGGCAGATCCTCTATAATTCAATCTCCAGATGAACAATGTAATTTAATATTTAACGATAGTATAATGAAAATAAGACAATCTAAAGACAACATAACGTTTGAGTATAAACTTAAAACGATTCCTTTTGTAAATGATACTAGAATAAACTACTTGTTAGACAAGATTGAGAGAACATCTAGAATCTTTAGTCATATTCCAGAACATCAAAAGAATTTGAACCAAATATCTGATCAAATCAATCAATTAACGTATTCTCTCTGAATACAATCAATTAAATCATGAGGTGTACAATCAATGAAATCATTTTTTATTTCTGCAAATAGCAGGTTACACTGCCTTAAGATTAACAGGAATTTATCTTCTTAACAAAATAGGAATATTCGACTTATTGAAGAAATGTTTACCAACGAAACTATGTATCCACCTACTATGCTGTAAAACCAACATTCAAAACATTGCGACAAACGCTACACCCCTAAATATTTATACAAAAGTACCACAGATACCACAGGCGTCAACAAAGCTCAAAAGCATAAGATGCCACGACAAAGAACAAATAGAGACTGAGCCAGCCAAAGTCCAATTCCACCGCTCCATACTGAAGAAACGCTAAAATTTTGAGGGACCAAAATCAATCTAAGGAGGGAGGTATGTGACATCGACCACACCTTATTCTACATCAGAGATAAGACTTCCTTCCCTACCTTCGGACTCTTTTGCACACAGCACCACCTTATCATCATAACTTACTCCAAGCCCCTCAACATCCCCAAACCAAAACATATATAAGTCGAGACTTCAGCAAGCTCAGACAGTTCTTGTTCAGCCTTTCTCTGATTCAGTATATTATACTATCTCTGTAAGACTATTGTAATCATTGAATTTATAATAAAGTTTGATAAAAGAAAATTAAGAGTTGGGCTATGGCTCAACCTTCCTTTTATAATCTAAGTCACAAGTTTACGTGACACCACCACGGAAATACATAGATGCAGAATGCTATATAGCATTTCGTGAGTTGAGCATTATGAAACTCATGCAGCGCACTCTTGTTATCTGGAAGTGAAAGAACAAATTTTCTTTTCATTGCGAATTTAAAAATATATATGTATCCATTTTTATATTAGCACCAATATGGAGATGCTACTACTTAATTGAAATACTACAAAATTAGGTTGAAAAATAGTTCTTGATGCATAGAATCCAAAAGTGCAAATTTGAAGTTGCAAAATTTACTGGTTTAGAAGTTATGGCTATGTAAAGTTGAGCGTTTTTAGCGTATTTTACACGTTACTCTGATGCCATATTGACTTCTATTCATTTTTCGTCCAAAAAATGGACTGCACAGATGACATCTGATTGATCTTTACAAATGAGGAATTACATGCTCTAGACTTACTGTCTTCGGATCGTTTCTATCAATGATGCCATCAAATCGATGTTGTTATGACCACAAAATCGGCGCTACAAAAATTGGCATAAGCAATCGACAAATTCATGTAAGCGACCTCTTCATCTCATCCAATCCTTAGCTGGCCACCAATTGGATTCTATTTTTTTTTTTTTTTGTATACATAATCATATCATCAAGAACTATAGTCGAATTGACCAAAAATTTGTTTGTACTAACATAACCAGCCAATTCATGGCGGCTGAGAAGTAAATACTAACCCAAACTAAAATCAATTCTAGCTTACCTAGAAAATCTATGATTTGATTATGATTGACTATTATGATTATGATTGAAATTATGATTGACTATTCTAAGCAGGTATCCCTCTGCAATCAGTATGGCATAACTTTTGAAACAGCAGATATAGATTTCACTATTGACGACATTTCCTTTTATTGCTAAAACTAATGTTGTCTCCTTAGCATTTAACACTAATACCATCCGTTTCTTTTTTCTTTTTTTCGGGCAGGGTGGTATTTACCAGACCCAAAATTCAATGACTTACAACTCTGCTGCCACGATTATATTTTTGTTTGTCCAATTTGGCTTGGTCAATCTATGAAATAATATGAAAATGGAAGCAGTATTCAAATGGAAATAGTACAAAGAAATAAGTAACAGAAAAATTGAAATATTGAACTGTTACATAAAGTACCTGAGCAATGGTTGAAGATCCAACTCCCAAAATCCTCCTGTAATTTTGGTTTCCCCACATTATATTTAAAAAGTGTCCCACTATCATCTCTCAGTGATAATAGAACCACACAGCAATTGTTGCAAATGATAGTAGTACCACAAAGTCGTTGCCTAATGTGAAATCGCTCAATTCATGAATGGTATCTGTGCATGAAAAATCTCGAGCAGAACAGTATATCAATCTGAAAAATTGAATAATTTTTAAAATAGCTTGGATAATATGTTAAACTTATAAAGATAAGTTTAAAACTTACATGACCACTTTGTCAAAAGGTAAGAGAATTTCCTCAAAAAATTAATTGTGGTTACATATTATATGATTTGCTTTTTTGATGGCCAAGGGGATATCGAAATCAGCCAAACCTGTGCTTTGCCTCGTCACATAACGTAATCGGATTCCGATGATAACAATAGTATTTATCAGCGTGTAAGAGCCCATACTCACGAGTCCAAGCAATAACTGCTTTTTTTAAAGCAAGTTAAATTCCATCTCGTAGATTCTATTTTTTGAAAGTAACACAGTAATATAACAAAACAAGTAATAAATGAAAAAGAAAAGAGACAAAAAATAAAAAACTACAATAAAGCGATCAAAGAAGAAAATGAAACAAAAACATGCGTAACGGTCGAAAAGAGCACAAATGAATACTTCGGACGCTTTGGAAAATCTATTACTTGCAAGCCTTAAGTCATGTTAGGACGAAAAACCAAGCGTGTATAAAACACACTTGATATAACCCGCCAAAATGGCCGTCACTCATTTGGAGCCAGTTATTCCATGGGTTCCACACATTGAAAGAGAGGAAGTCCACTAAGGTAAAATTCAACCCAAAACTAATTACATCCAATTACATGCAAGTCTCAAATCCATCAATTTTTTCTGAATGTTGAAATAAGTGTATTTTTAGAGGAAAAAGCGATCTTTCCCTTGTCTCCATTCAAGTTCTTATTGCTTTTCATATATCCATTTAAAAACTTGAAACAGAACTCCCAAAATTTTCTATTATCTTTTTACGAATCATAAATACTCATGGATATAGGAATGTGTCTATATAAATACTAGAACTGACTACAGTAATTTAAATGGATATCTTATTACAATAGGTGGCGCTTCTTTAAGTTTAACCATTTTTAACATAGCTTGTACTTTCTTTCTATCTACGTGTTATATGTATATACAATATGAAATGATAGTATAGCACATACAATTACTAATATATTTTACAAGGATTGGTGTATTCACGAAGTGATTTATGATAAACATAGAAAAAAATCTTTTGCAATGGAAAGGCATATAAAACCTTTGACAAATCACAATGTGGATTCTCAGTTCCTGGCTGTGTTAGCTGCAATAATTGCAATTATTGTAACTATAGGTAATTATATATAATACTCATAGGTTATAAATTCCTTATGTCTTGTATTCAACATCTGTGGTTATGTATTAAAAGTTAAATAAAACATTATAATTGACTCATAATCTGCATGAGAAATAGGTTTTCTGATTTTATTATCACATTATTCAAAATAACATCACAGTTTTCTTTTTTTGTAGCAAGTAAAACGAAAAATATATCTGTCTAAATGCTTTTGATAAATTATATTCCTAAATTATATATACAACGTGAAATTCACAGATATAAAGTAACAGAGCATATCCCTCTTTAAATTTGCACATGTATTATTAAATAGTTTTTGTTATATTTTAACGATGTTCATGAATAACATGAACAATCTCATAGTTTCATTTCTAACATTCTACAGACATCACATTCATTTGTTTAAAAAAAATGTATATCATTATAGCCACAGTAATTAATGAACATTATGGATATAGCTGCAAGTAATGAAACAAACATACCATTGTAATTGTATACATAATATAAAAATAGGTACATTTTTGTGTAAATATTTGCTTAGGCTTTTATCCTAAAATTCATAAGCCTACGTCTGTAGAGCCATTTGTTTGGTATTAACAGCTCAATCTTAAACATTACTACTACTTATATAAATTTCTATTCTATTCCTTTGCTTAGTGTTATTTGCCATATGGCACAAGAGGAGGTCTATAGGAAACAGTATATTATTAACTGGTCTTAGTGATGCTGGTAAAACACTGATATATGCACGTCTACTTTGTTCTAAATTTGTTAAGACACACACATCTGTAAAAGAAAATACAGGAGATATCATAATCAATAACGTAAGTTTTTACATATATTTTCATTGTTTCTTGAAGCATGAATTTTGACATACCAGAAACATAGGCCTCTAAAGTATCAATTTATTTAGCGGTCCTTAAAGATTGTTGATATACCTGGACATGAACGTCTACGTTACAAATTTTTTGATCAATTCAAGTTATCCGCAAAAGGTCTTGTTTATGTGATCGATTCAGTGACTTTCCAAAAAGATATCCGAGATGTAGCAGAGTAAGTACACACAAGTGGTAAGTCATCACATCCTGTAATGAGAATAATAATTTCTGAATTTCAGATTTTTATATAACTTACTCTGTGATCCTGCTATACATAAGAAATCTATACTTGTATTATGCAATAAACAAGATCAGACTATGGCAAAAGGTGCAGCTGTTATAAAGACTCTATTAGAGAAAGAAATGAATTTACTACGTATGACAAAAACAAGTCAGTTAGAAGCTACAGATGCATCAGCAACAAATGTTTTCCTTGGCAAGCAGGGGAAAGATTTTGACTTCTCCCATTTGGATACAAACATTGAGTTTGCTGAATGTAGTGCATATAATAAAGATTCCGAAACTTCTGCGGGTATTGAGCAGTTAAACAATTGGCTAAAGAAAATTGTATAAAAATATTCTTTCACTTATTGAAATAAATTATTTGTTTTTAACTTTTTAAACAATTTTATTATTTTTATGCTATAAACTGTACTCATATTGAAAGAAAAAGGGACATAAAATTAACTTTCACATGTCAATATTCAACATTCCTAACCTAATTTTGTCATAAAAGAAACTCGTTTATCTTAAAATATCACTTTCTATCACTTTCCAATTCAAATATAATTTGAAAATCTATATCTTAATAGAAACCTTTCATTGGTTATAACAATTATTGTTTACATACAAATGTGAGAATACAATTTAATTCACAGTATTTACACAAAGTAATTGTTTTACATAAAATTAATCTTATATATAATTATATATAATTAGATTCTATAGTTTCCACATAATATAATTAAATATAATTAAAATAAAATCTTATAATTTTGTTCTAACCTAACGATGTCATCTACTACTTGACAGAAACGATTAATACGTATTAATATGTATTTCTCAATTATATAACAGTTCATAAAATTTAAACAATTTCGCCCTTACGTCCAACATCAAGCACATACGATTTATGTATATAAATATCACATCAGAAACATTCTTCTAACTACAGATAACCACATAACCGATGCAACTGCATAAAAACCAGCACTGCTTAATATGAAAAGCAAATGGCGTTTTATTTAAATATTTTTAAAATACTTTTTTTTTGCTAAACAAAAAGGTAATATATCGTAAGTATATCATCTTTGTGCCAAAGATAAAATAAACAATTCTTTACACCTATAATTATTTTCAAAAAATATTTTTTTATGTTTAAATTGTGTTTCTTGTATATATGTATTATATCATATATAACGTAACAAATTCTTGTGCTTTCTGATACGTATGTATGTATATAAACCATATTATTTTTCAATAGCTAACGTCATTTAGTTAATTGTTTATATCATCTCTATACTAAATAATATTTTCCTTTATGGTATTTTTTTTATAATGTATTCGTATATTAATGGGATGATTACATTTAACTTATATCAATATAGTGTGGAGTTACATCAATATAATGTGGATTGTTGAAAGGGATAACAAGTTTTGATTGTAGAAGACAGAAATTTTTGAGAAAAAATGAAATTTATTGAATACATAGGTATCTTATATTTTTGTTATCATAAAAATCACAAAACAACAATAATTTCCAGAACTGAGTTGGTTAATAATGTAATTGCGCAATTGAAAGTTCATATTTTAAGATTGTTTACACATATAACATTACTATAGCGTAGCAAATATTTTTTAAATCAAAATTGCAAAGTACATAAACGGAAAAACTGTTTTGATGATTAAGTATACTATATTCGAAAATGTAACAAACAACTGACCTAATATGAATTAAAAATTCTAGGACTAAAAATATTAGATTTACGCACAGTAAGTAAACCTCTAGCAAAACTTACTAAATAATAAACCAGCACGAAATCTTTATATATAGCTCGATCGATAATTACAAGTCGCGGGGAACAGTCAATCGGTAATTGTTGGATGGTGGGTTTAGCCATGTTTTGTTGTGCTATGTCCGATAATATAAGAAATCTCTTACAATATTTTTGCCATCAATTTATAATATTGTTACTTCCAGGTATATTATTTTCTACGAAATATGTCGTTACTTCAGTGGTTATTTTCTGTGCGACTTGTATTTCGTTTTTTCTCGCTAATTTTATCATTAAGAAGCTTAAACAGATTTGATTTTGGTTCTCCTATAAAGTAAAATGATAATTATTAACAAAGCGGTCGATTTCATGCGCGTTAGCTAAATATTCGAAGAGCGTGAGAATCGCTTTCACCTTTTGACTTAACACCCTTTATCTCATAGGTGCGGCTGAATTTTGTGCGGGGCCGTTTCTCTGTATGACAGAGTTTGACGCGAATTACGCGTAATCGATACAGCACTGCAATGTGTGATGGATAATGCTGTTCTCTATGCAAGCACATTGGAACGAAGTTTTTGATAACTAAATTATAATTTTTCTTAAAACTATGATGCATATACTTTAACTTTAATAATTTACTTTAATAATTAATACTACAATTGAGTGTGATATATTTTAGAGCACAGAACGTCACATAGATCCACGTCACAATTTTCACACTCATAACGCGATAGTGTATGTCAAATTGCTTTTAATTTTCTGTTTTGAAGCGATATTTTGAGGTTGAAGATTCTAAAACATTATAAGGATACGAATCGGCATGTTAAAAAGAGCATCTAATAATGGTATATTTATTTTAATGAAAAACAATTGATTCCTGACACTGACGTAACAAAAAAAGACCATATATTCTATTTGTATATTGTTAACACTGTTATAAAATGTTGTGAGGGCAAGTATGAAGCAAAACAAATGAAAAAGATCTAACGGTTCAAACGGTAAGCGAATGAGTCAGTAGAGTGAGCCACTATAGTGACACTTCGTAACATAAGATGACATCCGCGAAAGCTACTATAGTGGCGTATCGTACCTAAGACCTTACCTTAACACCTTAATAAAAACACCCTTGGTGGAATACTCGAATAAATTAGCTGTTCATTCGAATAAGGAACAGTTTATAAATGAGAATGCAACCAGATATAATAAAAAGAGACAACTGAGAGATCCCGAATAGGTTCTCAAAATTTATAAATGTTGTAGTACTTTTAAGTGAGGACCGGGAGGAGAAAAGGTTCTCTTTACAAAGCTTTCCTTAACAACAATGATTTAGGAGCATGTCATGCACAGTGAGCACGTGTGCACTTCTACACCGCTTTCCCTTGGACCATCCTGGGAACTTGAAGATGAGCGTCCACTGCATCCGTTGGAGCCCCGACGCCTCCTTAGTGGAGGGAGCTACCTTTCGGATTTGGACCTCGTGAACCTCCATCGAATTTTACATTTTGCTAAATAAGGAATTATAACAAAAGAGCAAAGAATCCTCAGAATCACTTAGGCTTCGATACCAATCAAATATAGAGCAATCATCAGATCTATTTAACTCTACTTATTTCGATAACAGATTTTTATCTGGGACATTTGTCCCAGCTGGGGAGTTTAATACTTCAGTAGTTTAAGGCGTTTGTCTTCTCATGAATTGTAAATTCATCGTAAATCGCTCGTACCATCTAAGAAACAACTAGAACATTATTAATTGGCACAAACGTAACAAGGATAAGATACCAGCGCAACTGGAATGGTAGGAATTAAAATCAGGAGAAGTAAAAATTAAAAAGTAGGAATATTACCGAAGCTTAGGGAAAACCGTTCGTAAATTGACCAATTGTGACAAATCAAGATGAAAGAAAAGAAGGGTCTGGTTCTGCGCATGCGTGACACGCTAAACATATATCAAACAGAGACAGAAACATTTTATTTATCTCTGTCTGTCTCACAAGAATGCGAATTTTGTTGACTTTCCATGTTGGCTTTTTACAACTAGATACTACTCAATTTTGTCTAGCGAGTGCCGAAACCACTGTCATATACAAAGGTCTGGAAACTACAATGGATGGGGAAAGGCTGTTAATGCCGCACAGTGGATTGATATTGTAAAATACATTTCACAAACAAAATATTTTGTTTCTATATTAAAATGCTAATTTTTTAATTCTTCTATTGCTATAAAACAAATATGCAGCCAAGTTTTATGAATAATGCATATCTTTTTTATAATCTGCTAAATATCGTCTTAAACTTAAAGTTGTCCTAAAATATTTTTTAGATTTCTGTTTCTAAAAAGCAGCCAGCTGCCTAAATTTTATTGAAATGGTTTTAGTTAGCTTCCTTCTTATAACGAAAATTATAAATATATATGTCGGAGATGAAAGGCCACCGGAGCCTCCCCTCTGGAATTTCGGGAAAATCCGTAAGATTGTAATCAAAGTTTACAGTGGTAATTAAACAATTTGCCGTCATTCTACCCAATCATACTCGTTTGCAATTTGTGATAATAAACTTGGGCTCAAGGCGAACGTAGCCACGGTCAACGGGACGGGCGCTCCGTCTAACAAAGGTGCGGAGTGATGTTATGACCCTCATTACAGGAAATACCCATAGAGGTATCTGACAGTAAAACATGCCAACGGTTCCTTCGGACAATGAATACCTGATGTAGAGGCACGTACACAGCACAAGTCCAGTTAGCCCGAGGACTCGCTATAAAACCTGGGTCTTTTCGGCAATTAAGATTTTTGCAAACGGACAGGCAGCTTTTGTCCCAAATCAACCAATCGACAGCGACGTCGATCCGAGGATCTCGTGTACTTAGACACCCCACCAGAGTTTGTCTTGGTGGCGGTGGCGTCGTTGGGACGAGGATTCATTCCTTATTGAGACCTCATCGAGGAAGGGAGTAGCGCCTTACGATCAGTACACGTTTGAGTTAGAGCAAGTATTTCTATCGTCCCGTTGACTGTGGATTCGTTATCGAACCTAAGACCATTATCATTAGTGTCGCGAGTGCCTAATCGCCGCTGTTGATTGTCGAATCGGTAGCGTTCCTACTCGTAGTATCAGGCCGTACCGTCGTCATAACACAGCAATGGCCATTCCAATGGAGATCTAGCAAATGCCCACAACTCTATTCCTGACGCTTCTCTGACATATATATGTTGGGTGTTTGCAATGTAAGTATCATATTAGTTTCAATTATTTGCTAAATAATCTTGAAGCGAATCTTCGTTCGGACTACACGATGTCGTTATGCATTAGAGAAGACATTGACTAGTGCAAATACGATTATTATAGAATTGGACAAGTAACCGTGGTAATTAGATATTCGAGAAACTAATGACAATGATCTTAGGTTCAATAACGAATCCGCGGTCAACGGGATGATAGATGAACATGCTCACAATATCTAAGTCGAACTCTTTGTTAAAACGTGAAATATCCATCGAGCATACAGACACAAAGTAACTCGCTCGACCTCACGAGAGAATGACTTTCCGTCGCGATGATGCTGCGGAGGAAAACTATGACGGGGG
>NT_176676.1:1334215-1334676 GCF_000188095.3 Bombus impatiens | reverse complement strand
CTGCGGAGGAAAACTATGAGGGGGTGTGTCTAAGGACACGAGATCATCGGATTCGTCGAGGATAGCCTTCGTTCAGGAGGCGCTAAGGACACGAGATCATCGGATTCGTCGAGAAAAGCCTTCGTTCAGAAAGTAAGGGAAATTGGCGTTGCTGCCAATCAGTGGTTAGAAAAAGATGCTAGCCGCCCTCGAGGGAAAGTTGCTAGTGGGAGACGTCGCTCGTTGAAAAATAGGTATCCCCTATTTTCACGTAGTTGGGACAAAGACTATTTGTCTGTTTGAAGGACTTTAGGTAACTAGATTTTAGTGTTTATAACGGCCCTCGGGTTAGCTGATCACGTACTGTGGAGACGCGTCGACATCTAGTAACCATCATACCCGAAGAATAGGATCAGCGTGTGGCGATCCACGGGACAGAAACCGTTGGAATGTTTACTGTCGCGTGCCGCTACAAATATTTC
>NT_176676.1:1296580-1334054 GCF_000188095.3 Bombus impatiens | reverse complement strand
TTGTTTAATTACGCCTATGTTACGCCTATGATAGAATCTAGATTACGATGTTAGGGGATTATCCCGAAGTTCCAAAGGGGAGGCTTCGATGTCCTTTCATCTCCGACATATATTATACGACCATTATTCTACTATCAACATAACATATTTTGTTATTACTCTCAAATTTGTTTAAGTTAAAGAAATTGTTTGTATTTGTAAATTCAGGCATACCTCGTTATTCTGGATAAATTCAATTTCCCAAAATTTAGTTATTTATATTCATCCGCATCCAACGCATTGAGGAATTGACTTTTTTCTTGCAACAAAAGTGGGTGGAAGACAGGTGAAATGATCAGGATCAGTTATAATTATAATATCGATGGCCAAAAACAATTTGATCGTTTATGGTAGTTATTTGCAACTAAAATCGTTTAAATTAATCTAGTAATTCTTGTAAAGGCGTTTTGTAGAAGTGAGTTTAATAAGGCACTCGGTTCGGGTTTGCTTTGAACTGTCTGGTCACAGTCAGGATTCCTTAATTCATTTTATTATTTCCTTAATTTTTTATTTCCTTAATTCACGCACACGTGTTCACACTCGTACACATGTGCGCGCGCGCGCATTTTCGATTGCCGGTTTCGGTGATTTCACAGATCGTAAAATCAGACAACGCGAAATGGTTTTGTCGGCCGAGATAACGGAATCAAAGCATAGTCGCATAAACTTGGTCGCCGACACCTCGATGTATCAGGGCACATGTGTGTCACAAAGTGCACATGCACCCTTCATTCTTATACTGCAAATTTTTTCCTTTTAATTATAACTTTGGTTACAACTAATAACATCCCTGAAAATGACTGGTAAATCCACTCTTGACTTTAACGATTGTATATCGTTCGCTAGTCCTTAGCTAATATCTTTTGCCCCTTAACTAAATTATTGTACATGTCTATCTCGCGGGTATCCTATTTACCACTATTGACTTGTGATCGATCGTGAAATTTTAAATCAAGGTTTTGACGTAATATTACACAAAATAGCCTCGCTATGTATAAAACAAAAATAATTCATGCCTGTAATAAAACCGCCGAAAACGAGATCGATGTTAACAGTGACCAGCAGTAACGAGATCGAAGTTGACAATGTTGTACGTGGTAGTGATAAAAGTTGATTAATCTTTCTTTTCGAAAATCCAAAGATTCACTCGTTACAGGTTTCCTACGTACTCGCGTAAATACAGGCCAGTTAAAAGTACAATTAATTGATCCTAACATCACCGTACAAGGAGTCCTAAGAGACTTCGCGAGCGCAGAACAGTACGTGAGAGAATAAGCGAATTAATTACAGCCAAAAATTATAAAGCCTAGTAATTCACCGTTCGCGAGCCCTATGTTACCCGTGAAGACGAACAATGGTTCAGGTAGATTGTGTTTAGATTTCCGAGCGCTAAATAAAGACACGGTCGCGGATCGGTATCCCTTACCCCTTATTGCTGATCAAATCGCGAGATTGCAAAACAGGAGATACTTTACCAGCCTAGACATGGCCAGCGGGTTTCACCGACTTCCCATTCATCCTAATTCGACAGAATACACAGTGTTCGTTAACCCCGACGGACAATGCGAATACATAAGGATGTCGTTTGGATTGGAAAAATGCATCCTCCGTTTTTCAGAGGGCCATTCTCACTGCCTTAGGCGACCTCGCGTATTCATACATTGTTGTTTACTTGGATGACGTCCTAATCATTGCCGACTCGATAGATCAAGCTCCAAAAGGATTGCACACCGTATTAGATACCCTCGTAAAAGCCGGATTCTCCTTTAACTTTTCAAAATGTTCTTTTCTAAAGGCATCGGTACTCTACTTGGAATATGTAATTTACGACGGAGAAGTTCGTCCCAATCCGGGTAAAATGCACGCCATGAGTTCCTTACCTGCGTCAACGACCGTCACACAGCTCAGGCAGTTCATAGGTTTAGCCCTTTATTTCCGAAAATTCGTTCCTAAATTTTCACGGGTAATGAAACCCTTGTACGCACTTACTTCCGGTAATAAAAGCGTAGCTTACGAATGGACATGAAAAAATAAAGCAAAAGGTAATCTCCATCTTGACCGAAGCGCCGGTATTAATGATATTCGACCCCAACTACCCGATAGAACTACATAACGACGCTAGTTCTGAGGGATATGGGCTATTTTAATGCATAAGGTTGAAGGTAAAAATAGGATAGTGGAATATTACAGTAAAAGGCCTAGTCCTGCGGAATCTAGATATCATTCCTATGAATTAGAAACATCAGCGGTTGTAAACGCCGTCAAACATTTCGATCATTATCTACACGGACGAGAATTTCTCGTTGTCACTGATTGCAATTTCCTGAAGGCATCCAGTAATAAAGTACATTTAAATGACAAGGTTTACAGGTGGTGGGCTTACCTGCAAACTTTTATCTTCAACATTATGTATCGGGAAGGCAAACGAATGGCTCATGTCGATTTCTTTTCGCGGAACCCCGTAGACTTGGATCACCGTACGATCAACAAAATTATAGAAAAAGAAATCAATCTGGCCGAAATCTCCGAAGATTGGCTATTAGCGGAACAACGTCGCGATCCCCAAATTACAGAAATCGTCAATAAGGTGCGGAACGATGAGCTTGCGGACAATATCGCGAACACTTACGAACTACGATCCGGCACTCTGTGCCGTAAGATACAAAGGAGAGGCAGAAGTCTCTGCTTGTCCATTGTCCCAAGAGGTTTTAGGTGGTCCGTGATTAACCATGTACACCAGTCAATTATGCACTTGGGATGGGATAAAACACTCGAGAAACTGTACGAGTATTACTGGTTCGAAGGAATAGCGAAATATGTTCGCAAATTCGTAGAGAACTGCCACGCTTATCGAGTTTCGAAGGCCAGTTCAGACAAAATACAAGCTGAACTGCATCTCATACCCAAGACTAACATACCTTGGCATACAGTGCACATGGACATAACGGGCAAATTAAGCGGGAAGAGTGACTCGAAAGAGTACGTCATTGTTTTGGTTGACGCCTTCACCAAATTCATATACCTGCATCATACCCGTAAAATAGATTCCAGTAGCACTTAAGTCGGCTATATTTTTATTCGGCAGTCCCTGCCGTGTAATAGCGGACCAAGGAAGATGTTTTACGGGCAAAGAATTTCAAAGTTTTTGTCAAGATAGAAACATTAAACTTCACTTAATAGCAACCGGTGCTAGTAGGTCCAATGGACAAGTAGAGCGTATAATGGGCACGCTAAAAAGTATGTTTACAACGGTAGAGACGACTGGGCGGTCGTGGCAAGACGCGGTTGGGGAAATACAACTGGCTTTAAATTGCACCACCAACCGTGTGACTAAGTCGAGCCCGTTAGAACTACTGATCAGTAAAGCGGCAAGACCGTATGACTTGATACTACCCGATAATATAAAAGAAAAGGCAATAGACATCGCTGAAGTAAGACAACAAGCCATAAGAAATATAGAGACTAGTGCCAAATATGACAAGGACCGATTTGACAAAAAGAAAGCTAGAATAGTTAGGTTTAATCTCGGTGATTGTGTGTTACGAAAAAACGAAGAGAGAAATCAGACGAAGCTAGATCCGAAATTCAAGGGGTCCATTCGTGATAGCAGAGATTTTAGAGGGAGATAGATATACTTTAAAAACCTTAGACGGCAAACCATCATTTAAAGACAGTCATGACAGACAAAGAAAAATGCCGGAGAGTGGCGTTCCTGCTGAGTTGGATGTCTACGGTGATGATAACGACGGTGATAATAACGATGCAATTAACATTTGGATTGAGTATCGCAGAGCGCTCCGCTGCTTGGATTGACCTCTTTTCGTTCGTGTAAGGAGGTTTGCTCACATGCAGGGATATTTTGGCGGATTATTAATTGTCAGTAATTAAAAGCAAGGCTGAAAATGAAATTTTTTCAATTTATCAATTTACTTCCAGTTTGCTGTTGAGTGCCGAAGCGTGCAGACGTGTGTTTAGTGCTCTGTGAAGTTCACAATACAATACGTGACGTCCATCCGTCAAAAGTGAACCGAAACAGACATAAACCAAGTGTTTCTAAACTTACTAATGGAAAATCCAACGCTCTTAATTTCTGACCCGAATCATAGCCTCTCGACTAGTTATTTCAAATTGAATTAACACATCACAAACAAATCGAAGCAATTCAAGGCTAAACTTAAAAAATTCTACTGGCTCATTGGCCGACGTTCCAACCTAAACACGCAGAACAAAATTACACTCTACAAAATCATAATAAAACCTGTCTGGACCTACGGAATCCAACTATGGGGTACAGCAAGTAATTCCAACATTGAAATACTTCAACGCTTCCAATCGAAAACATTAAGATTCCTAATAGGTGCACCCTGGTATGTTATCAATGAAGCAATACATCGCGACCTCAAGATACCTACAGTGAAAGAAGAAATAACAAAATGTAGTAATAAATATATCAAAAGAGTTAACAAACATCGAAACCCCCTAATTACTAAATTACTTAATACGTCGGACCAGATCCGCAGGCCAAGAAAACACTATCCGTTAGACCTAAGCACTAGATTCAGCTAGAAATAAACTTATTATAAAGAATTAGCTATGCCACTGCGTCATGCCAGAGAAACTTACTCAAAATTCTCAATGCGAGAATTGATTGTAAAGTACTTGTTAAAAAGAAAAAAATCAATTTACTTTCTGTTACAACATAACGAAAATGTTATCAATTTCTGAAATCTTTTTTATACTTTATCTTATTTATTCTTATCTCCCAAATCTTATTTATTACTTTATGTTACGTCCCGGGACTTACCATAAATCATAATACATCCTTCGGTCAAGATAGTCACCATCTGTATAAACATACTTATTTCAACCCGCAATAGTGCTAAGGAATCATCATCTTGCTAAAACTATAACTAACAACGAACGTGTAAAATCAATCCACATCAGAGACCAGGCCACACACTGCGGGCAAGATGGTAGCCAGCAAGATGTCTACACATTCTTGGCGCGTACCCTCAATAGTCTTAAAGACCCACCATGAGTCTTGGCATTTTCATAGTTAAGGTCCTTCAGACCAAACAAGTATCTTTTATTTTAAGTTTACATTTATTGTTTACTACGAGTTGACACGGGAAAGTTAGTTCGGTATCTTCCGTTAGCAACTTTCTCTCGAGGGCGACTAAAACCCTTCCTGGTCCACCAACCTTCTTATTATCCAATCGGAAGCAGTGTCTACTGCCCTCGCTTTCCTAACCAAAATTGTCATCAACAAATCCAATGGTCCCGTGTCCTTGGACACACCCACCCCTAGCTTTCCTCAGACACAGTATCGTCAGTAAAACTTACTTATTCTCTATCCTTAGAATAGTCAACATATCTTTAACGGTTTCTACCCTTAGACCAGTCGGGTACTTGATTTATACATACCCATCAGTGTATACTCAATTGTGAATATTAAGTGAAAAATAAAGTTTGATAAAAAACAAAGTTAATAGTTGTGTTACGGCTCAGTTATATTGTTTTCCTCAACCCTCAAGTTTACGCGACGCGTTTCGCGGCCCTGGCACAACGATTCTTTTTCCAGCGGCTTCTTTTGTACTTACTGTAGTATCGCGGAAAGATCGTTTAAGAAAGACCGAAGAAATATATACAGTGTTGTGATAAAACGAGAGTGCCGACAGGCCGAAAGGGTTGGCAAACTTCAATCGGCCTAATGGCCCATCAATATGCGTTCGGTCCTTCAGTCAGATAGTTACTCGGAAGAAGGCGTACGTGACCATGATCGCGGACGGTTACGGAATATGTGCGTGGTGGAAGTATGAAAAGACAACAAAGGGATGCTTGAGGGAGAACATCGATTAACAGTCAGTTGTTAGTCAAGAGTCTAGTCGCGAATCGTCAGTTGAGTTGAGAGAGAGTTGCGAGCGAGTTGAGAGCGATTTGAGAGCGAGTTGAGAGTTGGTTAATACATCTTTAATCAGTCAACATCTCAAATTGTTATCTTCGTGAAAAATACTTCACTACGCATTAATCGTATTCTTAAGTTGTTGGAGATAAAAGTGTATATTGAACGTGTTAACCAGTCTTATAATCATTTCAATCACCCCTATCATCTTAATCAAAATAGGGGATCAGCTGATTCGTGGCGTTGATTATCGTATCGTAACGGGAATTTACGACTCTCGTTGGCGCGTTACACCGCTAATGCGTCTCCCCGCGAAACGGTTGACGCGATCTCACTAAAACAACCATTATTTATCCATATTATCATAACTGCATAAATCATTACTGCATAAATAACGATTTTTATGAAAAATGTTTCAGATAAAATTTGAATGGTTTTGAGAGAGACATAATTTCATGTGACTAGTTTTTGGTAATTATTTAGAAGTTTGTCCTTATCACACAACGATGTCGATGATTTTTGGATATGTTATCGGGGGCATGATTCTGAACAACTTTTTTCTATACATGCATATAGTATGCCCTAGATATTTCCGAGATATTCGATATTTGCATCTCCGAATCTCTCAGTTATCCTGTACCTACATTAAAGTCGTTAAAAAGTTGAGAAATGTAACCATAATGAAATTATATGAATCTTTAAGTTCATGTAATAATTACGATTAGTTGATGTAGTATGTAATTAAACGAAAAGTAATTCACGACACGCAAGCGCTGTTGGCCGCCTTGCACCAAGGCATTGAAAAAGTTAACCCAGACATTCATAATAACCATTTGTAATTGAATTAAAGCAGACATTTCTTACACCATCGTATATGCACTTGTGCACGAAACTTTCATCCGAAGGATATATATACAGTGGCTCACGAAAGTATTCGAACGTCCTTCAAAAAATAATAACTTTTTTAAAACTTGGCCAAACAACTTGAGTTTTTTGGGGGAAGTTAGGGGGAATAGCTTACTAGATAATGTATTGAGAGTATTGCAAGCGTTCGAAATCACGAAGAAAATAGTAAAGGTCACTTCTTACAATCTTTTTATCTGAGCCTCTAATGAAAATTTAAATAACACATTAGAGAGAGTCGAGTTATATCTGTCACATAGTAGAAATTTCATCAGGCTCGACTCGATGGTCATCATATGACTGGAGAAACGACGTGGGGGAGGTTGATCCCGAGGTCCCCTTACGATTGGAAATGGCTACTTGGGAAACGGAGGAAAAAGAAGACACCAGTCCAAACGACTCTGGTGAGGAAACTGGGAACTCAATACGGAGAACCACAGGAAAGGGAAAACCAAAGGTAATGTCCAAAATATTGCCATACCTAAAGAAGAGTGCAAGAAAGGAAACGGACTCGTTTATTCCAAAAAGAAGTATGGCGACGAGTCCTATTGAAAGAAACAAAAATAAAATAACTGCAATCAGTGAAATCGAGAGTGACACACTGGGCGATTCCAAATGCAGTAACTATAGTATACCAATTGCACCGAGACGTGCAAAAGACAAGGCGGATTTAAATAAAACGACCACAATACAGAACAAAGGCAAGAGAGCAAAGAGCAGCATTAACTAGAACTTAGATACCATACAGAACAAATATACGAAGAAACGAGGAATATAGAGAGAGTCAAGAACCACAACACAAGAGAATTTTGGACTGTGAGGGGAGTCAGACAAGGATGCCCATTGAGCCCGACGTTATTCAACATCTACATGGCAGGACTAAAAGAAGAATTAAGGAAAGGACAAGCTGGGGACATAGTGGTAGGAGAAAGAAAGGTATGGTCATTGACATACGCAGACGATATTGTGCTGGTGGCGGATAGAGAAGAGGAGCTAAAGGAGATGTTGAAGAGACTCAAAAATTTTTTGAAGGAAGCCGATTTGAAGCTGAGCACGGAAAAGACTAAAATAGTAGTCTTTGAAAAAAGAAAGAACAAAAGGAGGCAAAGAAAATGGAAGTGGGGAGAGCAAGAATTAGAAGAAGTAGACGAGATAAGATACCTAGGGTATATACTGCAGAAAAACGGAAGTTATGAGAAGCACATACAAGATAGGAAAAAGAGAGCAACAATTGCAATGAAGAAAAAATGGAGCGTGGGAGAAAGAATGTTCAAACAGGACTACAAAAGGAGAATGAAGATGTTTGGAGCACTGATAGAAAGCATGGTGCTATTTGGAGCAGAGGGGATGGAACATGGAAGAAAGACTGGACAGAGTTCAAAGAGGATATGTGAAATGGATATTAGGCTTAGATATGACAATACCAAATTATATACTGGTAGAGGAATGCAAATTAATAGAAATGAAAGAAAAAGCATTAAAAAGAGCAGCGAGGTACGAAGAGAAAGCCCTAGAATCAAAAAAGGAATTAGTAAAGGAGTGCATAAAGGAAAGAGAGAAAGAATGGGGGAATGGTCAGGAAGGGAAAAGAACAAGAAAGAGAAAGAAGGGACTAGAAGAGGTAAGAAAAGGAGGGACGCAGATAGAAACAAGAGAGGAGCAAGAAAGGATGACAGCAGACCAAATTATGGAAGAAAGAAGAAAGAGGAAAACAGAAGAGAGGGGGAAAAGGATAAGGGAATCCAAGTATAATATACACTACAGAAACACAGCCAAAGAGAAATTACCAAAGTACTTAGAAGGGAGGATGAAGTGGAAGGACAGAAGAATACTAGCAAGATTCAGATGCGAAAATGAGACCAACGCAAGGGAATACTGGAAAGAAGAGGGGGAAAGAAGATGCAGACTATGCAGAAGGAAAGAAGAAGACCTAAGACATGTAATAGAAGAATGTGAAATAACGAGAGGACCAAAAGACATAGGAAAAACGCTAAACGAGGCTGGAGAAGCTTTAGCAGAACTGAAAGCAATAACAGAGAAGAAAAGGCAAACGACAAGGAGGCACAACAAGGAGGCTAAAGACCACAGTTGCAATAGTTTTTAGTCATTAGTTGATAATTTGTAGTTTCTAATGCTTAGTTTTTACAGGTAGAATAAGCAAGATAGTGCAATACAATAGAGTGGAAAAGAGGGGAGGTAGACATATAAGAAGAAAATTAGATGTAAAACCGAAAGTTCGTCCAAAGCCGGAAGGCATGGACTAAACATTAATAAATAAATAAAATAAATAAATACCATACAGAACTGTATCATATGTGGTGCTGTACGTGCTGACAGGTAACATGCCAATATACATAAAAGCACAAATGCAAGCAAGATATATCAGATAAAAAGTAAATGCTTATAGAGCATGGAAGCTGATACTAATGGTAGAGAGTTAAACTCCTTGAAAGAGGAAATTAAAAGCATGGTTGAGAAAGCTACAGAAGATTGGAAAAAAGGATGATTACATTACAAAAAAGAAAAGTGGACAAGAAAATTAATTGATGACATAGTGATCTTCACTAATAAAAAAAAAAAGATATAGATTATTATACTATGCAGACACTTATATTTTTAATGAATATAGAAGCAGAATAAATAAAGGAAGTTATAATAAATGTTGGGAATGTAATGAAGAACCAGACGATGCCAAACATGCACTGTGTATGTCCTAAGTGGGCTACACAGCATACTGAACTCGAGAATAAAGTTCGAAAAACTATAAATAGCAATAATTTAATGAGCAAAATTTTAACTAACAACAACATATAGAATAATTTTCAAAAACTGTGTCATGCAATTATGAAGCAAAAACAAAGGAAAGAGAAAGAAGTAGAAACAGCTAATAAACATAGAAAGAGGTTAGAAAATAATCAAGATAGGTTAACAGAATATCAACGACAAACACGACTAAAATAAAAGGTTATTATACTGCTATGACATATATGATATTATTATATTAAATTTTATTTAGAGAAATAAGTTTTATAACTACCTGATGAATTGAAATAATCTATAATTAACACTATATTTTAAATTACATTGTTAGTATTATACACCATTGACGTATTAAATTAAACAAATTAAACAAAATACTAGATAAAGAATAATAGGTGGTTAATAACCTAATCACAGCCTAGTTGGGAGGCTGTGCTATTAATAATTTATAGACTCTAACAGCAATACAATGCACGTGATATTAAATTAACACACTATAAATATACACATTATAATAAAACACTAAAATGATATTACAGTTATTTCAGTTGCACGTTACTCATTAAAAGGGAATTAGAAATAAGAAGTAGGTAAATAATTAACACAATACTATTCAACAATTATAAGACACGAGACTAAAATATACTGGTAACAGTACACAAGCGGCCATCTTGAAGGCAATGATAATCGATGTGTGCATGAAGTAAATATTACATGTTGCGAAATGAATTGTATTTTCAACCATAAGATGGTATCTAGTGAGATAGTAATTAAACAAAGGAAGTGTTAACTCCACGTAAGAAGACGGGTGTAGTAAGAAAAAGAAGATATAGATAATATGAATTAATGTAATATAATACACCATATACACAGAAACAGAACTCTTGGAAGTTCATGGGAATCGGCCTTGAGAAAGGAGAAATAAATTGAATTTTTCATCCAAGTACAGTTAACTAATTATGATTGATAAAGTAAATAATATATAGTGATGCATGAGGCAGTAGATATTTTATTCCCAAAAAAACAAAGAAAGAAATTTTTAATAATTAACTATATTGCAATAAAAAATAAGTACAATTAAATTAAATTTAGAGTAAAATTAAGAATAAAATTAAAATTAAAACTAAATTAAAGTAAAATAAAGCAATGTCAATAATTAACGTAACTTTAAGCTTAAAGTACATTAAAGCAATCAAAATAAATATGAAATTACAATTAACAATAGAACTGAAGCAAAATTAAATCCAAAATGAAATTAAATAAAATAAAATAAACTAAAATAAAATAAACTAAAATAAAATAAAATAAAATAGAACAAAATAAAATGAAATGAAATGAAATAAAATAAAAGGAAAATATGAAGCAAATAAAATTATTAAACAAGAAGTATAATGTTGAGAGAATAATAGGAGATAATAAGAACTAACGTAGCGGCACAAGGCTGCTGTTACGTCCCAGGACCAGCAATAATCCTAAGGAACTGTCATCTTGCAAAAACTGTAACTAAGGACGAACGTATCACGTAAACTTGAGACTTAGATACTAAAACAAGAAGGTTGAGCTGTAACACAACTATTAACTTTCTTTTTATCAAACTTTATTACGAATTCAATAATCACAATCACTATATGGAATCACAATCAATAATCACAATCATTATATAGAACCTAATTACATGTGTTGACTATTCTAAGGATAGAGAATAAGTAAGTTTTACTGACGATACTGTGTCTGAGGAAAGCTAGGGGTGGGTGTGTCCAAGGACACGGGATCATCGGATTTGTCGATGACAATTTTGGTTAGGAAAGCGAGGGCAGTAGACACTGCTTCCGATTGGATAATAAGAAGGTTGGTGTCCCCTCGAGAGAAAGTTGCTAACGGGAGATACCGAACCAACTTTCCTGCCTCAACCCGTAGTAACCAATAAATGTAAAGGACACTTGAAATAAAAGATACTTGTTTGGTTTAAAGGACCTTAACTATGAAAATGCCAAGATTTATGGTGGTTCCTTAAGACTATTGTCCTTACTACACAGTAAGGGTAAGTAGACACCTGGATGCCATCTTGCCCGCGGTGTGTGGCCTAGTCTCGGATGTGGATTGAGATTTGGTTGATGTTACAAATGCGACGCGTTTCGTGGCCCTGGCACAACGATTCTTTTTCTAGCGGCTTCTTTGGTCTTTACTGTAGTATCGCGGAAAGATCGTTTAAGAAAGACCAACGAAATATATACAGTGTTGCAATAAATGGTAAGTGCTGACAGGTCGGTTGTTAGGGGGGGAAGGGTAAGGTTTTACAATTTTTTTGCATTTTTTTATTTTTTTAATTGAATGCATAATATCTTAAGAATATTGTGTGAAAATTTGAAGTCGATTGGAGCAAAATTGACGAACTTACGAGTATTTTTATATATGTCGGATTTTATTACCTATCCGACCCGAGCGTGCTATTGTTACCTGGCAGACGTTTTTCTCTCTATATAATACCTAATTTTACCCCCCAGATCTATTTATAGAAATTTCGACTTAAGTACAAACCTCCTTATACCTGTACTGTATATTTTGTTAGTGTAGAGTAAAAAATTTAGTGTAGGAGTAAATATTCCATTTTCATTAAGTTTTGTGTTAAATTATTAAAAATAAATAAAATACCTAAAAAAGTTACTAGATCTGATAGACAATCAACTGGTTCGAGATTATATCGACCTAGAAAAATTGTACCTCCGCATAAACGTAAATACGAAAGCACTTCAACAAATAGCGCGTCAGCTAAAAAAATAAAAGTGACTGTTGAAGATCAAGTTACGAAGGATCGTGAAAAATATTATAGGATAATTGATTTTTTGTTAGTCTTTTCAACAATTGCTACGCTAGTGAAGAGGTAAACCGATAAAATTCGCTTATGAACGTTTTATACCAGATTTTTTAGTGTTCAAAACTTTAAAGCGTTTTCCCCACAACTCACGTTTTCAAAGTCGGTGCCCCCAATTACTTCAAAACTACTAAGTTTTGTGTTAAATTATTACTAAAATGCCTAAAAAAGTTACTAGATCTGATAGACAATCAACTGGTTCGAGATTATATCGACCTAGAAAAATTGTACCTCCGCATAAACGTAAATACGAAAGCACTTCAACAAATAGCGCGTCAGCTAAAAAAATAAAAGTGACTGTTGAAGATCAAGTTACGAAGGATCGTGAAAAATATTATAGGATAATTGATTTTTTGTTAGTCTTTTCAACAATTGCTACGCTAGTGAAGAGGTAAACCGATAAAATTCGCTTATGAACGTTTTATACCAGATTTTTTAGTGTTCAAAACTTTAAAGCGTTTTCCCCACAACTCACGTTTTCAAAGTCGGTGCCCCCAATTACTTCAAAACTACTACACCGATCCTTTTGAAATTTTGAAAACTACTTCTGTACATAATTTGCGACATAACGCTGCAGAGATTTTTCAAATTTGTTAACTATTTTTATTTTACAATAACAAATTAGCTGCAAATTTTCACACAAAATCGCGTTTTTGCCTTCAAAGTGTTCCAAAAAAGTGAAAAATTGAAATTTCGAAAAATCCCCGCAGCGTTACCTGGGGAAAAGTATTATCTAACGAATAAACTTTAACTTTTTGATTTCAGATGATCCAGTACCAAGTTATGAAGGGCACCGCAAGTATACTCTTTTCCGAGACACGTCCGAATAATTGCTGCCATTGCCGTATTTTTTAATATTTCTCCGTGAAAATTTTATACAATATTCTTCGAATGTCGTACTTTAATGTACTATTGGTTTTAAAAAAGAGATTTTAACTGTGTCGTCACAAACAATTCACAAAAACATGCCTTTTTTTGTACGAATTAACCTTAATCCCCCCCTTAATCAAGAGTTAGTTGCGAGAAGTTCAGTATTTGCAAATGATCAGTTGAGTCGACAACAAGTTTGGGGCAACAGTTCCAATACGGCCCAGGCAACACGTGTTAGTAACATTAATAAACGCACCTTTAAATTAATACGCCGAGCAGTCCTTTGGCACTTTTCACGTTCTACAGCTCAAATTGGTAATCCCGACGTGATCTCAAGCGAAAGAGGTAAACGTGTTAGGCGATGTTAGGCGAAAGTGTCGGCAAGGAAGTGTCAGCGACGAATGCCACTGACAGTGTGGACACGGTGGGCAATAATTCCGCATACCATAATTTTGACTGCAAGAAGTCATGCTGTTGTTTATCCTGTTATTATAGAAGCGCAGTTCGAGTCCGCGCGCATCGTGAGGGACAAAGCAAAATTTAACATCGCCATCGCGAATCTAGGGGAACGATATATATGTCGGAGAAGGGTCGCCAGGATGGTTGTGGGCGTTTGGTAGATCTTCCTTGGAATTGGCCATCGTTGCGGTGTCACGCGAGTACGGTCAACTCACGCGAGAACGAACACTACCGGCACGACAATCAACAGCGGTCGGTGGGCACTCGCGAGGCTCGTGACGTCGGTCTTAGGCTTGGTAAGGAATCCACGGTCAACGGGAGGATAAATGGACTAACTCAAACGTGTACTGATCGTAAGGCGCTACTTCCTTCCTCGATGAGGTCTCAATCAAGAAAGAAACTTCGTCCCAACGACGCCACCGAGACAGCTCGGATCGACGTCGCTGGCGATTGGTCGATTTGGGACAAAAGCTGCCTCCCCATTTCCAAAAAAATCTTAATTGCCGAAAAACCCAGGTTTTATAGCGGGTCCTCGGGCTAACTAGACTTGTGCTATGTACGTGAGGCACGTGCCTCAACATTAGGTATTCATTGTCCGAAGGAACCGTTGGCATGCTTTACTGTCCGATACCTCTATGGGTATTTCCTTTAATGAGGGTCATAACATCACTCCACACCTTTGTTTGAGCACCCGTCCCGTTGACCACGGCTACGTTCGACGATGGGTAGTCGCCTTGAGCCCAAGTTTATTATCGCAAATCGCAAAAAGGTATGGTTGGGTAAAATGACGGCAACTTGTTTAATTACCACAGTGACCTTTAATTAAAATTGTACAGACTTTCCCAAGGTTCCAGGGGGGGGGGGGGGGGGGGGGGTGTTTCTTCGTCTCCGACATATAAAACAAGTCGAGAACATAGTGCTCGATCCGCCGTTGATGGGACTATACGACCGGTTGAAGAACGAACTTATCAAAAGACTGGCCGATTCGGACAGTACGAGAGTGCAAAAGTTGCTCGAAGAAATGGGAGATTGGACGCTGTTCCAGGGTTAGGATTATTGCTGGTCCCGGGATGTAACAACGACCTTGTGCTGCTACATTACCCCTTACCAGTGCTAACATTTTTCTTTTTTCTTCTTCCTTTTTTTTTACGAAGGCTGTTGAGTATTAGGATTGTGGTTGTTCCGCGCAGGTAGATCCTATGTGCTAAGCTTATTCTATTATTTACATTTATTTCCTTAATCTACTTAATGCTATGCATTTAACCTATTCGCTTAATTTGGTTAGTCTATTGACTTATTTATTTATAACCCGCTTGGAATCGCTCAGGAAAGCGGACTCCCTGCCCGCGTGCGTAGTGTGTCTACTTTTCAGATTCTCTTCGCTCCGAATTGCCCTTCGTTTCGATTATTTTGGGTTTTGGGCTGGATGAACGCGTCGTAGGTTTCTGAGCTAGTTTCGTCTTATCGTTCTTGCTCGATGTCGTCGGGTATAGCGGGTTTTAACTGGTCTATAGAAACTCTTAGCATCTTGTTGTTTATTTCTGTGGTAAAGTTTTTATCGTCTTGTTGTATCACCTATATGACCCGTGTAAAGGGTTTCTGGTTGCGTCGTGGTGCAAAAATATATGTCAAAGATGACACCGGAGCCTCTCCTCTGGAACCTCGGGAAAATCTGTACAATTGTAATTAAAGTTTACAGGTGTAATTAAACAAGTTGCCGTCATTCTACCCAATCATACTTGTTTGCGATTTGCGATAATAAACTTGGGCCCAAGGCGAACGTAGCCACGGTCAACGGGACGGGCGCTCCGTCTAACAAAGGTGCGGAGTGATGTTATGACCCTCATTACAGGAAATACCCATAGAGATATCTGACAGTAAAACATGCCAACGGTTCCTTCGGACATGCCAACGGTTCCTTCGGACAATGAATACCTGATGTTGAGGCACGTACACAGCACAAGTCCAGTTAGCCCGAGGACCCGCTATAAAACCTGGGTCTTTTCGGCAATTAAGATTTTTGCAAACGGACAGGCAGCTTTTGTCCCAAATCGACCAATCGACAGCGACGTCGATCCGAGGATCTCGTGTACTTAGACAACCCACCAGAGTTTACCTCGGTGGCGTCGTTGGGACGAAGATTCATTCTTTATTAGCGCCTTACGATCACGTACACGTTTGAGTTAGAGCAAGTCTATCTATCTTCCCGTTGACCGTGGATTCGTTATCGAGCCTAAGACCGAGTCTCGCGAGTGCCCATCCACCGCTGTTGATTGTCGCGTCGGTAGTGTTCATTCTCGTGTTAGTAGACCGTACCCGTGTGACACCGCAACGATAGCCAATTCCAAGGAAGATCTACCAAACGCTCACAACCCTCCTTGTGACCCTTCTCCGACGTATGTATGGCGATGACGCGAGTTCGCGGAAAATGAAAAGTTTCTTCATGCCATGTCATGCGATCGGGTGTGACTTGATTTTTTCGATTCGCTCTTTTAACCGGATCGCGTATTTTGAGTTTGCCTGTTGATCCGCTGGTAAAAAGAATTCTGCCGGCAACTGTATTCCGGTGCCGTAAACCATTTCGGCTGCCATTGCATCCAGGTCCTCCTTAATGGTGGTTCGTATACCGAATAAAACGATTGGTAAAATTTCTATCCAGTCGTTCGTATCGTGGCATTTGATTGCTGCTTTTAATTGCCGATGTAACCGCTCTACCATCGCATTGGACGCGAAATGATAGGCCGTCGTGTGCAAATGTTTGATGCTGAGCAACCGTCATAATTCTTCAAATGGTTAGAACTTGAATTGGCGTCCGTGATCGAATGTTATTCTTTAAGGTATGTCGAAACGAGCTATCTAGGAAGAAAGGAGGGCTGAAGCAACGATTGACGCCTTCCATATCGGCGATGGAGATGGTTTCGGGCCAACGTGGAAAAGGTCGATACACGTTAGACAATATCGGTAGCCTTGAGAATATTACATCACGATAATGTCTGAGATGGTGATAGTGCTACTGTTGGTGTAGATGTCGTTGGTGAGGTACTGCTGCTTTCTTCTCATTTAGATGTAGCGAAAGAAAAAATCGGACTAGGGACGCCGGGATTTGAACCCGGGTGCCAAACGTTCGTAACCAAAGACGCTAACTACTGCGATGCAGTCGTCCGGTCGTAGTTGTTATCAAGTGCCGTTACACGTCTATGTGTATGTGTTCAAAGCGGTATGCCAAAGCTCCGAATGTTCCGACAGGTATGGATACATGCTTGACCTTACACCGCTGACACAGGATACATTGCCGTGTCCAGTTTCGACTATTCTTGTTCATCGACGACCAGACGAAACGCATCGTCAGCAGGTTCTGTGTATCTCTGGGTGGAAAAGTTCATGTAGCGAATTGAATACGCTGCCGCAAGGGTTTTGGTACATACGGTCGTACGACTTCACTCGTTACATCGCAAAATATTTCCACGTTTTGGTCGAGGAAACGTACCTTTTTTAGCTGCAACGCGCATGTGCCAGAGTTGACGATTTCGTGTAACTGGGTATCATTCTCTTATGTGGCTGTGAGAATTCGGTGTTCTACGGATTTCCCTATCGCTTCGATTCGGGATAAAACGTCGGCTACGTTGTTATCTAGGCCTTTAATATACCAGGTGTCGGTCGTAAACTGCCGAATATAATCGAGTTGTCAGAATTTGCGCGGCGAACACTTATCGAGATTTTGGTTAAACGTGTATGTGAGAGGTTCGTGGTCTATAAAAATCACAAAATTTCTCCCTTCCATGCCGTGTCTAAACCGTTTAATGCGGTGTACATCGCAAGTACTTCGCGATCATACGCGCTGTACTTTCGCTACGTGGAAGTCAGAGATTTCGTAACGAATCCCAGCGGCTGCCTTGTGTCGTTCTGAGGCTGACTGGCGCACCTGGTATCGAATGGACTAATATCGCGGTGTCTGCGAGGTTCTTTACGCCTTTTAGCATTTCCTTTAGCGGTTGAAAAATATTCGCGGCCTCGGGAACGTCGGTAGAAATTAATAATACCGAACTTTTACTATTGCATCCACGCGTTCGTCTAGCGGTTTTATTCCATCAGCGTGTATTCCAAAAATGTGATTTCATTCGCACCGAAATTACATTTCGCGGGGTTTGTTACCACGCCGTAATCGTTTAGACGTTTAAACAGCGTTAGCTAATGTTCGCAGTGTTGCTTCTCGTCTTTCGAGGCTATCAGGAAATCGTCCTAAACAAAATCTAAATCGCGCGTAATTTCGACTAAATCGACGAATCTTTGATATGTTTGTGCCGCGTTGCGAAGTCCGAACATGGTATTTACTGCCTCGAATAGACCGAACGGGGTTGCGATCGCTGTCTTTTCGATGTCCTCGGGTGCTATTGAATTTCGGGTCCTCGGGAATTTGATAGTACGTGCGGATGAGGCCGATTTTTGAAAATATTCACTTACCATGCAGTTGTTGCGCGAAATCTTCGATATGCAGCGGCGAATACCTATTGGGTATGGTACGGGCGTTCAGCGCCCGGTAGTCGCCGCAGGGTCGTAGTCCTCCGTTTTCTTTGGGGATGACGTACAGGGGTAACTCTCATGGCTTAATCACTCCTTGTTCTAACATCATTTCGAATTCCGCCTTCACCTGTTTGAGGCATGTCGAGGCTTGCTGTAGACCGGTGGTTCTGGTGTCGTCTTGATGTGACGTTTTACACCGTGCCAGTTCCTGTTACGTTCGGGAATTCTGCTAGGAGTTGTGGTACATTGATTCACCGATGATCGTTTTTATCGACGCTATGTCGGCCTTGGCCGGGTATCCTGTCGACGACAATAGTAAGTATTACAAACATAGTAGATAGTATTGATGAATAACGGGTGAAATACAGGGGGAAATACGGACTCACTATGTAATAGTCCCTTATTACCCAATAAAAATAAAATAATTATTAGTAATTAATAAATAAAATTTTGAAAGCAAAGGAAGAAGTTTTAAATTAGATGACTAGGTCATAAATTGAATAAAGAAGTATAGAAAAACATGCTTAAGTAATGCCGAAAGGCGGTGCCGACGTGATTTGAGTACTTATCAACCCTCTATTTACTACAGGCGACTACAGTCGCTCTTCATAAAATGTCACATATTACGAGCGACTATAATCGCTCTGTATAAGATGCCGCGTATTGTACATATGATGAGCAACTGGAGTTATTGCACATCAAATATCTTACTTTAGACATGTAGCGTTAGTATTTTGTTTTGCATCATTTGTTTCTCACGGACGAAAAACTTCAATACAAACCAAACCAAAGCAAATCAAATGCCAAATCAGTTTCGAGACACTTGTTCGAATATTCGTAGCGAATAAAGTTAGCGCTTACTGAAGATAGATAATTAAATTAAATTTACTTCTTTTCCAACAACAGACAAAACAGTATGCTTTGTTGTTTTTCAAATTTGTTTACCTTTCTTTAGATTAATTATTTCTGGACAGATTTGATGTCACCCTTAAAATGATGACAAATAACAGAAAAGGACGTATTAACATAAATTGGAATTATTCGGAGCTATCAGAAGGCGATCAGATAAATTCAAATTTGGTACGAGAAAGATGTAATACAAGTAATAAAAGATTTCGAAAAATCATATTCAACAGGTCCGAATCCGAAGAAGACATTTCAACTGAATCTGGAAATTATATGGACTAACGAATTATTCCGGACAAATATTTATAAATTTCATTGCAAGCATTCGAGAATAAAAACATCAGTTAGTTATTCGGCACAAGTTTTAGATTTTTTTCAATTACTCTGCTCCGAAAACTTCATAAATTTCATTGTTGGTGCGACAAACGGTTATCGGAATAGCGTTGATGAGGATGCTAATACGACAAATTCCCGAAACACTTCTCTCCCAGAAATGTATTGCTTTCTCACAATCAAATTATTAATGTCGCAAAATAAAAAAAAAAAAATTCATTGTGTATGAATCTTCCCATCGGTCAGGCGGCCCGAGACGTTTGGGGGAAGCTAGACGAGAGGTGTGGGAGCGGTGGCGCTCCGACCTACTCGCCGAAGACCAGGTCCGTGGCCACCAGGCCGTTAGATCGGTTCTGCCAAATTGGGAGGCTTGGAGGGACCGCGGAGGGCTTCCGCTGTCCTTCGGGATGACACAGGTGCTCGCAGGACATGGAATATTCAGAGAATACCTGCAAAAAATCGGAAGAGAGGTGACGAACACCTGTCACCACTGCGGAGAGAGCGAGTCCATGAGGATTTGCCCATGTATAAAAAAAAATATTGTGAATACTGGTCTAACTAACGATGAATACTAACGATGAACTGTTGAAGACCAAAATTTTTGGAGAAGTTATGACTACAGATCGATTTTTATATTTGACGATCTTGCGCGTCGTGCACAGTTTTGGCGCGGCGGCTCGGTCAGTTGGGGTGCCGCTCTGGAGAAACCGCCCATAGCGAAAGGGTTAAAGACTAGGAAGAAGAGGGGCTTTTAGTGGGTAGAGGTGTTTCGATTTTGCCGAGTCCCACATAACCCAGTGTTACGGGCCACTGGGTATGCATAGTTGCATTTTCCCTTCCTCGCGCGCGCAGAAAAAGGAAATACTGGAAATTCCATCAAAATTGGTTTACGTTACTATAAACTACAAATGATTGAAAATGATGAAAATCACAGTTTTTTTGTGACTTTCGGCCTACAACTGGAATAAATCTACATTTTTGTCCATCTTTTGGTTCCTGTTGCTTGTTCCTGCATTAATCGATTTTGATAAGATTTTCAGCATGCATATAGGTAACATAAATCTTCAAAATGTGTCGTTTATATTTTCATTACAAGCCCACATAAAAAGTTGTAAAATTTGATCTGTACTTTTTCCTTCGTGATTCTGATCAATTACATTTCTCATAAATTTTTTTACACTAGTACTATTTTTTACTATCTAGTCAACTAATCCTCCTCCCCCCTCTCCAAAAAAGTTCGAGGTGAAAAGGTCAAGTGAGACCACTGGAGGAACTCAAATATAGACGTAACAGTACTAATATTGTTCAATCACTCGCGGAGAGACGCGATCGCGGAGAAGCGCATCAACAGGAGTCGTAAATTGCCGTTACGATTGTTCAATCGACGCCGCGAGATGATCAATCCCCTATTACGATTAGGATAATAGAGGTGGTTAATTGAATAGTACACTGATGTAACAAATTTCCGGTTGTGTTTTATTATGACACCTTGTATACAAGATGAGTTGAGTTAAAAGAAACAGTTGTGATGTTTGACTCGAACAGAATGTGCAACGTAAAGTCAGAGGATGAGAGGGCGAGAGCGTAAGAACGAATGGTTGATAAAACTGACTACGAATGAGTACGACCTGAAACTCCGTTTGGGTTGTCGCGTATGATGCTGTGTTGTGCCGACTGACTGTATTCGACTGACTTGAGTTGATCCTTGGTGAAGACTTCCTTGAGCTGGTGTTTTATCGAGACTCCTCGCTCTTATGTTTTTCCGAGGGAAAGCTTGATGTGGATGGGCCCTTTGAGCGAAGAACGCGGATTCGTTATTCCCTTTCGTCATTGAAGTGAGGGTAAACGTCCGCGATGCCAATTGGTTATGACCCAGCTAATGAAGAAGGATATGAGGAAGTCTCCCACCAGCGTGCGTGGGGGTTAACTTCATTCCTGGGGAAAACCAGTCGTTTTCGGTGGACATGTGTTGGGGTTTCCCATTCGGTGGCTACCTGCTTTTCCCGTGATTTTTAAGAGCCTAATAAAATCAAAGACTTTTCCTAATCCGGACATGAACCGAAAATGCTTCTAGACAAATAGATTGGCAAATATATGGAAACAATTAAGCTAGAAGTTGACGTTTTATGGTGGGTCCTTAGGTTTATTGAGGGTCGGGAAGAAGGTAGGTGGAGCGCTGGCTGCCAGGTAGCGTCGGCTGGGGTGCAGATGTTCCATGCGACGTAACAAATATAATGATGAAATTCTTTGTTTACTTAAACTTTTGCTAATGTCGTTGTGAGATCTTTCTGTTTAAAACAAAATCAAACATGGTAATTATTTAGAAAGTATCCGTCATATTCGATTTCGATAATTTTGGAATATGTTGTAAAATTCAACGTTTTGAGCAAGGCAAGGGTTTCATTGCCACGCTGATCGAATCAACATCCTGTGTCCATTATCTGATTTGTGGTAGTTGCTTTCTACTTTTTAACCAACTTTTTCAGAATTCATTTTTCTTTCCCCTTTACAACGACCTCTAAAAAGTTAATGTATGATCTTTTTTATTATTTTATCGTAGTTTAAATGAAAAGTGTACCACCGTGTGTTGGCATACTTAACATGTAATGTCAATATATACATGTGTGGATGTCATAATTGAAGGGATTCGTTCTCCTTGATATATGTTTTGACTTCGCACTGAGTGTCTTGAAGAGGATTTTTAAACTTCTTCGAGTTGTTATAGATACTCCGATACTTTCCCCTTTTCAGCGCGTGTCAACTATATGGGCGCTCAGGACAAAATTAATAACTTCTAGACTAATCGACCTAAGTACCCTAACACCTTTTAAAAAATATATAAAGCTACAACGAGTGATGTATAGAAAAATATACGTTATCATTAAAAAAATTGTGATAATCCTGTTTTTTTATTTAATAACAAGTTTTTTGCACATTTACATTATTGCAATTTATTATTAACTAAATATCGACTAACTTTTGTCTAATAACTTTTTTTAACAATTTAGCGGAAATGCTTGAAGAATCGTGGCGATTATTTTACATAAGTAAATTTCAGAGAAGAGAGTCAAAACTTATTATTTGTTCAACATTTGTTTATTTATTTAAAAAAGATTAATATATACAATGCATATTAAATTATGTATAAACCATAATATTTCACTATCAGAAACAAAACAAGGACCAGGAATATCAGAATAAAAACTACAGAATAAATATAAATACACTCTGTAAGAAATGAATTCGGAAAAAATTAACGTAGATATGTAACACATTTGACTGCTCTTCTAAAACTGTAAGCGACATTTTTGGAATGAAAAAGCCATGATAGAATAATTAAGAATAAGGGATCGAAAGTTCAAAGTAACATAATATACGTAACTTTAGATAGTAAAATAACATAATCTAATTTGTCCTGCGAATGACGATAACATTGACATAACATATGAGAATAAAAAAATCGCGTAATAATTAAACTAATTGTAAATTTATAAAGGGAAATTATATGTTTACTATATTTTTGTTAGAGAAGAAAAAGAGATATTTCCTTTCAAAGGATAATGAATCAGTGGAATGGTCTGAGGTGAACTGTAGTAGTGGCGATAGTGCGCTACTGCTGGTGTAGAATCCGAGATAGGTTCTGCTGCTAGTGTAGACGCCGCTGCTGGGGTACCGCTGCTTTTCTTCTCATTTTTATATTGTGGAAGAAAAATCGGACTACGGTCGCCGGAATTTGAGAACCCGGGTCCCGAACGTTCGTAACCTAAGGCGCTAACCACTGCGCTGCCGTCGTCCGACGCGGTAGTCGAGTGCCAATACACAGGTCCAATAATTTAAATATATTTTCCATGCACTATTTAGATTTAATATTAATTCTTGGCATTCGACATGTTAATTCTATTGGCATGAATAATTTTTCATCGTCGCATGGAACCACATATTGTTTTTCTTTAGTACGTATGATGAGAATGAAGATGACGTTTGTTGAGACGAATTCAATGACCATTTACTGTTGTAATACGTTACAAATTCGTCAGTCCCTAAGAAATCAAGTGAGTCAAAGTCGCTGGCTACTACCTATTAGGTTGCTATAAACACTGTAAACAAATATCGAATTTCTTATTTGCTATGATGCTTCTTAAATTACCAAACAAAATTACTGACTCGTGAAAATTCACTACAGTTGACATACTTCAATCGAAGTGTTGGAATAATAAAAATTTGTATGATAGTTTTATTTTATTTTGTTTGGTGCTTTAATTTTTTTATTAAACTTCGTTTCCGGGCACCAATCTTTTTTAACGTGTTTTGCATTTTCTGAGAGTACTCGATGAATAGGGATTATGACACGTCATACGTCACACGACGTGTGACCACATCTGAAATATAACAGTTTTTAGCGTATTTTAGAGGGAAAATTCCAGGGACCGTTTGTGTATAAAAGCCTAGTCTACATTGACAATTGTCGGCAGACATGCACTCATAGTCAATCTATACTATATGTCACTCCCGCTGTGCGATGATCAGATTTATGATTCGGTATTTAATATTGTGGCAAGGAAAGTAGAAAGTTTTAAAATATATGCTGTTTATCGAGATGTCGTAAAGAATTGTTCAGAGATCCAAAAAAGGGCAATTTCAGTTTTTTTATGGAACTATACAGTTATTAATACATTAAACAATCTGTCGTGATATTTCCTATAGAAAGCCATTCCTTCTGTATTTATATCCAAAAACTATTAGTATTGTTACGGGCTGTACGGCTGTACGGGCTGAAATCTGTCCTTCGGTCGGGACGTCCGCTAGCGGTGCAAACATCATAGGTCGGCCCGCAGTAATCCTAAGGCACGGTCATAAAACGAAATATCATTTTATGTTTTAACTGCACTACCCGCTAGACCTAAACGCTAGATTCATTTAGTTATCCAAATTAGGCATATGCACTTACTTATAATACTTATAAATTGTACTTATCTATAATAAGCATTAACTTATTATAAATAAACAGCCATGTCACTGCGCCACGCCAGAAAAATTACCGAAAATTCTCAACGCGAGAATTGATTGTAATTTCAACAAATAAATAAAAAAAAAATGTTTTAACTGCATGGCCCTCAATTGCTGCAACGTAGAGGTCGATTCGAGCCATTCCTTAGGGCCATTATTCCAACCAATAAAAAATCGGGGAAACTTTGTTTTTCCTATTTATCCCGGGATTTCCACTCGTAACTGACCTATAATTTAAATACCTCCGTCACAGAACAGGAGTTTTTAGTTTTAGTCTTCAATTTGATCTCTGATCAGTCACTGTACGCACGTGTATCATATACTCCGTCTTAACTTGTATTCTGTCTGTTGACATATTCACCGTTCTATTGAATGTTAAATCCATTAAGTTGTTGGAATAAAGTATACATTGTAACCTGTTACTGCAGTGTTATAATCGATTCAACCACCTCTATTATTCTGAACGAAATAGGGGATCGATCATTTCGTAGCATCGATGAGATAATCGTAACGGGAATTTACAACTCCTGTTGATGCGATCTACGGGGAACGCGTCTCTCTGCAAACGGTCGAACAAGTACCAAACAAAAGAAAATCTTTTCACCATTTTAATATTAATTATTTATTTTATTAATTATTTAATTAATTATTTCTAACTCTAAAGGTGGACGTAATGTACTTATTGCTTAAAAGCCCATGCGTATCATTCCTTTGATGTATTGCGTATCAAAATGTAATCCAAAGATACAGAACAAACCGATCTGTCATTTGTCAGTTTTTATGTTCGCGAAATTATATTCAGGAACAAATTCTATATGTTTGCCACTCAAAATTTCTGACACAGATTTTGTAAATTACCTTTAAGGTTATCGAAAACAGATTTTTTGGATATAACAACGATTCCAATAATAAGTTCATAAAAAGTTTGCTCTAAAAATTGTAGGTATTAAAGATATCTATCAAATGAGGCATCACACGTTAAGAATGGTTAAGTCGTAAATAAATAAAAACTACCCGAAATCGCATTATTTTCAATTGTCAATTATTCACGTAAAATTGAGAATAAGAAGTAGAAACTTTATGAAAATATAGTTTTGGTCATTCTGAAAAGTATGCAAAATCTCATGTTCAAATGTTTATTAGTTTTTGCAAAAAACTATTTAACAACTAAAGAGGAATCTTGATTGCACACTCGTCATTCCCACTATGAAGAGAAGGTTCCCCTGGCGAAAAACTCGACGGCCCGCCACGATCGTGTAGTATGACATGATCCAATGTCGGATATCGTTGAGACAATGTACCTGGGTATTAATTTAAAAATGAAACCAAATTATATCGTATTTGGTGTTATTTTAATAGAAAAATATAGGAAGCATGTTGGTAAAAGTTTTATTGATCAAAAATTAAAATAAAAAAGTTTGATTTTTGAGTTAAAAGTCAACTTATCGCAATGCTTTAATATTTGTCGATCGCTTCGATTCTCGCTTTCTCTTTCACTCGAATTATCCTTTTCTACACGTCTAAGATCTCAATTTCCAGAAATAGAATCGTTTCTACATCTTCATTAATGCAATATTTGAGTTCTGATTTTTGTAGAATTATCGAGTATTTCCTGTATTATCAAAAAAGTACGAAATAATAGCTGAGGAAAAATTGCACCAAGAGACGAAGTTTTGCCATTTTTTTTCAATTAAAAAATACTCACGGTAGTGATATTTTAGCACTTTGATGATATCTTAGGATCTACGATAAAACAATTACGTAGTTTTTCTTTATTGAGCATCTACTACCGACTACACAGATAATGGCGAGCAACATTACTCGATCCAAGATAGGATATCGATGAGGCAACAATGCAACAATAAAACTTTTATATTATTGGCCCTGTTTTCATGAAACTTTCATCAATGTTTATTCAGGATGGTCTGGGATAGAAAAATAGATATGAACTTTTCCGCAGAACCGTACAATTAAATAGATTCTTGTGTATGCAGTGTGTGTTGAGGAAAATACTAAGTTGGTATGATCACTAGTTCCTACATGCAAAGTTGGTACGACTTCTAACGACGCCCTTTTGTTTTGGCGTCCGCCGCGTGTTAATTATCTGTGTATATCCGGTGTGATCATATGGCTGTACAGGTGGCGAAATACACAATAAAAACTGATTCTGTGTGAATCAATTAAATATCGAACTCCAAAACCTATTTAATAACAGGTTATGGGCCCAGGGCAGTGAAAATATTTATTGTTGAGTTTTTTGTTTCTGTAAATATCCGAGAAAAAGCTACGCCATGGCCCACCAGGAGAAGATGAGCGATGTGGGCAAAGATATGAATCTAATTCTCAATAGGGACAACTATGAGTACTGGAAGACGATGACGGAAGCTTCGATGGTTTTGCTGGACTGCTGGGATGCGGTGGATCCAGGATTGACTGCAGCAGAAAGGGTAAGACCCGAGTATGTTAAAATGGATAACAAAGCGGCGAAGGAGTGCCGGAAAGCACTAGAAGAGCGCCATGAGAGACTCACATCGATGGGCATTGCCTTGTGCCTGCGGGAACTGTGCACTATCGAGAAGACCCCTAGCATGGATATCTCCACGTACTGTGGGAAAATCACAAGTCCTGTGTGACAAGTTATCGAAAGCTGGTATCAAATTTGAGGAATATCCTACTGGACAAATTGTAAAAAATCCAAATAAATAAATAAAAAAAAAAGAAATTTGAGGATCATGTTGTGGCATTATTCATTTTGGCTGGCCTCGTGACAGATCCAAATTACTCGACGTATGTCAGAGTAACAAAGATTAATAAGGATCTGACCTCGAGGATGGTGAAGGCCGATCTTCTACTTGAAGAAAAAAGAATCGATGCGGCTGCGGAGTCGTTCGAGCAAGGCAGCGCAATTGCGACTAGAAGACAATGGAAGCCCAAGCCACATCAAAACAAATATGGTGTGAAGCTGAAGAACAGAGACACACATAACCAGAAGTGTTACAAATGTGGAAAATGGGGCCATATTTTGTACTAGTGTATCAGATAGAGAGGAGAACCCCAAGGAGAAGAAGAAACAAGAAGGAGAGGGGACCAGAATACCAGCCAAGTTCCAAATGACTCATCTCAACATTGATCTTATCCTCCATCAGCTGTTTGGAAAGAGGGAGATCAGTTACCTTGACTTAGGCGCCTCAAACCATATGACTCCAGATCGCTTTGTGGACTTTGCACCTGCGATGGGACATATCAGGATTGTTAAGGGACATCTGGAACTTAAGGGGAAGGGAATGATCATTGTGAAAATGGCTGAGCCCTGTGAGGGTTGAACCTTCTCTTTGTCAAACGCTCTGTGAGTATCTGACTGAGATGTAAATCTAATCTCGATCAGGCAGTTGGCAAAGAAGGGTGTTACTACCATGTGTAAAAAGGATGAGGCTATTGTAACACATGATGATGACTCAATATGTGGGTAAAATTAAGAAGAGCTTGTGTGGACTGAAGCAATCTGGGAGAATGTGGTTCAAACATATTTATAATATTTTGAAGGTATGAATCTAAACCCAGGTATGTGGATGATATTCTTACATTTGGAACAAAGACTGCGATCTGTATGTTCAAGACTAATATTAAGGCGAAACTAAATGTTAGGATGCTAGGTACTGACATTCAATTTTGGTCCATCCATCTGAGTAAGCCAAACAGCACTACTGTCGTGTTTGATCAATCTGTGCAGATAGACCAAATGCTAGCTCTGTTTGACATTACTCATGAGACTGAAGTGTCAACACCACTAGCTAAGGAATATGAAGCTGGTTTTGATATTGGGTGCGATGAACCCTTTGACAATAAATTGTATGGATAGGCTGTTGGGCATATAATGTATACCGCTACTGTAGTGAGAGTTCTAAGCATGTTCAAGTCCATTATTTCTACGTTAAAAATTGCGTGTCGAAAGGTATATTAGATTATGTTTATGTGCCAAGTTCTGAGAATGTTGCTGATATTCTTACCAAAGTTTTAAATAGGGACAAGACTCAATATTTTACCAAAGCTATGGGGCTTGTAGAAACTATGATCAAAGGGGAATGTTGAGGAAAATATTAGGTTGGTATGATCACTAGTTTCTACATGCAAAGTTGGCATGACTTCTAACGACGCCCTTTTGTTTTGGCGTCCGCTACGTGTTAATTATCTGAGTGTATCCGGTGTGTTCATGTGGCTGTACATGGTGGTGAAATACACAATATAAAAACTAAATGTGTGTGAATCAATTAAATATCGAACCCCAAAACCTATTTAATAACAGTGTGCAACTAAACAGGACATATCCCTAACTTTGAGCCTAAATACATAGGTTCTTGTATATACTAACGTGCAACTAAACAGTGCAGATCCCTAATTTTATAGGTTCTTGTACATGCTAATGTGTGCCACCTTCAACACTTTGTCGCATGGAGCAGCACCTGTACTGTGAGAGAAAACTAGGCTACGAGCGCGAACATTTTTGTTTTCTCTCTGTATATATCTGCATATACGCACTACTCTCACTAAATCTGAATGATTTGTGCAGAATATAGATCATTCCCAATTGTAATTATGTCGACCATTGACTTAAATATAATTTCTACCCTCCTAGTACTGCTGATATCTTATTCTATACTGCAGCTATAATGTCGCATATGACATGAAAATAGTGTAAAGGGCTACGCAGCACCGGGCTGTGGAACACTTTTCTACGGTCACTTTTCCAGAAATCTATCGTATTCTTAGTCAACGATACGATAGCCGTAATTATACAAAAGAGCGATAAGCAGTAGAACGATAAAACAAGAGACTGCTGAGCGACAGAAAATACAACGAATTTATAGATTGACATGTAATATGCCATACAGCAGCTGAGCAACGAGTAACGAATTATTTGCAATATACATTGAAATCTATGGGTTCGATTTATTTTTTGTTGCTTAGCCCTCAGTTGTTTTGCCGCTTTGCTGTTTATCGCTTACTGCTTATCGATTATCGTTTTTCTGTATAATCACAGCCTAAGGTTCAAAACTTAAAGTAATATACTACATTCTTGTACAATCACATTATGTATTATGTTTCATATAATGTATTAAAAAAATAATAGTCACGGTATAATGCGGAAAATGTTGCAATTTTCCTATTTTACAGCATCATACATAAGTTAAAAGAATGTAGAGAACAAGATATCATTGCGTAATATTAAAAATTCACACATTTAATGATAAAATAATTTATTTATATATACATATGTAGTAACTTTTTGTTATTATTGTAGTATTATTGTGATCATGAAAATTTGTGGTCATTATATATGTATAGTAGTAACCGCTAGATTTAAAGCAGATTTAAATTGTTGCAAACAAAATTCTATTTAATTTAAATCGCGAAAATTACAATTGAAACGGGACATAGATATAAAACATACCTGAATTGCTTCGAGAAATTTATTTTTGCGACACGTTTCGTAATTTAATAAAATTGATGACATAGACGTATGGATATTCGAATGGTTTAACGAAGGGTTTCCATATTCGGTGGACACGGACGGTGAAGAGAAGGGTTTTGCACGGGCAAGTTTCGCCGCTATCAGATCCTTCTGTCGGCGACGTATCCGCGAATTTATTGCTCGGTTTCTCCGCAGAGGCGGGAAAGCACGATCTCTGCTCGAGAATTCCCTTTAGGATAGCGCCTTGTCCGTCAATTCCTCGCTATGGTCAAGACATTTGGTTTCCCTCATCGATTATCTGTTCCCCCTCGAGGTTTCCATGCAACCAGAATACTTCCCCGGACCACTAATCCATTTGCACAGGGGAAATGTTCGGAATTTTTTTTATCTTCACTCTCGAATTCTTCGGTAAGCTTTTATCTCTCGTATACATACATATAAGAGTGATAATATTATATGGTAGATTTCATTTTTAAGATTCGTATAGAAAGAATGCTGAAACAAGGTTTATTGAGAATATTTTGAGAATTTTAGTTTGTAATTTGAAGTATGCTAAAATGAACGAAAGAAGATATTGTGGTACTTCTGCTCATATGTATTCTGCTCATATGAATAGGGAGATCAGAAGTATTCTGATAATGGAATTTTTAGGTAATAGAATAATCACATTTTTGATATTAATGTTTCATTTGTCCAAATAGAAATCAAAGAAGCGTTAGTTTGTTTTAACCTGTAAGGGGTCTATATTTTTTTGACCGCTAGAGAACTACATCTTTTCGTACATAAGAAAGTACATGCTCATCATTCTAATTTGTAGTTTATACTCTAATGCATATAATAATAGCATTTGTAATAGAAAAGAAGAATTTCTTACTAGCAGATATTTTGTTAGGATAACAGTTTATTATAATGTATTATACATACATTCGAATAGTAAAACATTCAGATATTTTTCAATATGATTTTAAGTAACGGAGTAAAGGTTTCGGTTGTTTATTTATTTAGTATGTTAGATTTTTAGTATGTTAGATTATCGAAGATGTTTGATTTACTCTATTGCAGACGGTATGGTACACAGATGTTAAGGAATGATACTTGAATAATTTATTGGCTTTGAACACATAGGTTCATGAAACGTAGAAACATTCGTCTATTAATAACATTATCGGAAAAAAATGATTTCAACTAACCTTCTAAATTAATTTATTGCGTTATTTTGCTAGAATAGTTATCTTCTTACAATGATACGAGTCTGTGAAAGTTTTGATAATTACATCGAAATTTGTTGCAATTCAGAATTATTTATATTATACGTTCGATTTGACATACCTAACCAACCTGGAAATCTAGATTCATAAATTTTTTAAATAATATCGGTTGAAACAGATACGATCAAAATAATGGAGCCCGAAGGTAATATAATCTAAGAGGGCTCGGTTACGCGTACTCGTTTTCGAGCAATCGTCGCTAAAGACGAGTTTACATATCTCGACTTGGGACATCTTGACGTTAATAGCATGTTCCGTGGTGGATCTTGATAAATTTGCGTGCATGCTCTTAATTACTTTGCGCGGGTCGTTCGTTATTAAGTGTGCATCAATTATCATCGGGTCGATCGGATCCCGTGAACGGCGAGAAGATGATAGGTTCCATCACGTAAATACATCTTGCTCCAATTACACGCGGAAGATATGTCATCTCTGTAGAATACGGCCCTTAATTAGCGTAATGTTAGACGATGGTGATTTGAAACTCGAAGCATCTTTGTATATCAGATCACGTCAATTCACGTTAGTCCTTCGAACGACGATATTCGAATATCCTTATTAACATACTGACAACCATTTAATGTGCAAATTTGTTTCAGTAGAAAGATCAAGTTTGTAAATACCTTGATAAGATATCGAAAAGGGCCGCTTCGACGCTTTGAAAATGGAAGGAAGATATGGAAATCAAATTACACATAATTTACACTTTTCATTTATGAAGATTAATTTTAGATACTTAGTTAGAATCAAATATTTATTCGAGTTCCTTGCATTGCAATTTTAAAAATATGGTGAGTAGATTAGATTAATTTTATTCCATATTTTTTTATATCTTTCAGGACCTTTGTAACGAATTAATAAAGCACTTCTTTCTCAGTCCTATTTCTTTTACCTTAAGAAAAGAAACATTACATGAAAAAAAATTCCGATCTTTCGTAGGATTTCGTAACTTTCGAACCATCGACCAAGAACAGTGAGGTAGCTAAACGAGTGGAGTTTCTTGACTGACCAGGTATATTGAAGTTTTAAGTACTAAATATTTAGTAACACTCATATCATATGAAGGAAAGGAAAAAAGTATGGGTAAGCATTCTATAAATTTCTGATTTTATTCAATTGCAGTTTGTACAGGAAATAGTATTTCGTTTTATCGTGTCATCGCGAAAGTGAGTCGACTCGGCGCGGTGAGGATTAAATGATGATATCTCTTAGGCCGTGAGTATGTAGAGAAGCGATAAGCGGCAAGCAGTAAGCGATAAGCGGTAAAACGACGAAACAAGTGACGGCTGATTGTAAAAGCAAAAAATAAATCAAAACTATATAGATTTATATGGAATAAACCATACAGCAGCTGAGCGACGAGCGACGTCGTATTCACGAGTGGCTTTAACGAATTGCTCGAGTCTTTAAATCCGCGCAAACAGCTTTAGTTCTTTATTACCATGTTCTTGACAGGACAGCTATTAAGAGAATCGAAGTCGCTTGTGATTCTCCGCCACGTACATATATACTTTCTCCAGCTTTTTCCAGGCAGTTGGATCGATTGGATCGCTCGGTGAAAGAGGCGAGGTTAAAAGACGCGAAAAGAAGAGGGGAGAGACATAGAGGAAGAGATCCGGGAGAAAAAATCAAGACACGTTGGATCGGGCTACCGTAGTAGTTGAGTGGCAAAGAGTAGAAGGGAAAGGAGAAAGGAAGAAAAAGGGCGTCGCGTCGTGATAAAGTACGACAAGAAGAGACAAGGCGGGGGCAGGAAGAAGATGAGCGACGGGGTGGCGGCGTAGAGAGACGGGTTCGATGTCGGTGAATGGGGTAGATGAGTGAGAGTGAGAGGCCACGGTCGCAGCCTGCCGAGTTTCTTACAGCGCGGTGGGACAGAAAGATCCGCCACAAAAAAGGACCGCCCTGGCTGCGTGGACGCGCAGAATCTGCAATTATATCGCAAAAAAGGAGCCGAGTGTTCGGGACAAACTGCTTCCTGGCCCGTAAACAATGATGCCAAATAAGTCTGCGGGCATAAATCGTCGGTCGCCGCTAGCCAAGCCTTCGCTCTCGCACGAGCACCAACCATTCTCTGATTCCTTCCGAGACCAGAACCGCGTCCGAATCGCACGATAAAAAGCCAATCGATCGCTAAACTCTTTATTCCGCCGCGAGCTGAAAATTCGCCGGGATGGGAGGAACGCGATCGACCGAGGCGAATTCGGATTTATGAGTCCGTGTAGCCACGACGACTTGTTCCGTGAATATCGCGTTGCTAGGTAGTTTCTTACGTACCACAGGCTGGTTCCACGGTTGCATCCATTTTATTGTTTAACCCTTTCAGTACCTTATGAATTTTGTAAATACCAGCCAGAAATACCTGGAAAAATATGCGGAGAGAATTATTAAAATTAACATATTTTTCTTAAAAATGAAGATATCTTCCGGCATATTGTTTATTTTATTACTAAATATATGTAGTTTGCACGATAAAAAATTATTTTGCATAAATTAAAGTTCGTAATCAATGGCAAAGAAAAATGTTTTTCTCTGGAAACATTTTTGTATTTTTGAGAAAAAGATAACAGTTACATTTTATGAAATACAAAAGGCTTTACATTTTTAAAATAATAGTATACATCTCCTAAACGAAATATAAATAAATAAATGTTCTATGTTTTATGCAAATGACAGTGAAACCACTCTTCAGAACATTACAGTTCTTGATTTTGATCATTAGTTTCCGTGCTACACACCACACAGTTCCTCTCTTTTTTCAGGTAGTTTTCGAGTGTATATTGTCGAAGAACCAGTTCAAAAACGAGCGATTGAAATGCTGAGATGTTTCCCTTTTATTCAATTTTCACTCAACTTCTCAATTATATTTACAGTAAATTCGTATTTAGTTGGTGTTTTGATATTTGGATTTTCTCTGTATAAGATGTAGCAGTTTAGGACCATTCGCGAAATGATATTGAAAGTAACTTTTCCAGTATCTCGAGCTCCTACGCTCATTTATGTAAGTGTAAAGCATTTGGTCATTAGTATCAATGTCACCCATATATTTATTATATTGTGCAATAATTTCCGGATTCTCGACTCTTATTTCTGTTCCATAATGAATTGTTGTTATTTTCTAGGTTCTAGCAAAAGCGTGACTTGAAAGAAGAAGTATTAACCGTTTTTGTGATTTTTTTACGATATGCTGAAGCTAAAACTTTAATAGCTAAAACTTTAATTATTTCTAAAATAGATAACAATGTAAAATTTACGTAATTCCTGTAATATACAGGGTGGTTGGTAACTGGTGGTACGAGGGTGGTTGGTAACTGGTGGTACAAGCAACAAGGGGGTGATTCTACGTGAAAAAAGAAGTCGAAAATATAGAATAAAAATTTTTCGTTTGAGGCTTTGTTTTCGAGAAAATCGACTTTGAATTTTCACTCGGTACGCGTGCGATACGTTATAACGGATCTCACTGTGGATCGTTGTCTCGATAGAAAAATTAAAAAAAAAATTTTTATTCTATATTTTCGACTTCTTTTTTCACGTAGAATCACCCCCTTGTTGCTTGTACCACCAGTTACCAACCACCCTGTATATCTACAAACGATAAAGATTTTGAACGAGTGGGACTGAACTGAAAAAGTTAATAAACACGTGATATCTCGTATTGAGGTAGTTACCAAGTACAAACAATCAATTTGAGTATAACAGTTAAAAAATTCTATTCGAATGATCGACAAACAGTTGAACTTTCCAACAAAGATCATTCTGTCTAATTATTATATCCGGTACCACTAACTGATGATCATCTACGATATGGAAGAATTTCATCAATATTTGAAATCACTTTCTTGTCATCATTTGATTGCATCAAGGGGTTTGCTGATTGCTTGTCTTTGTCCAATATGACTAGATGGTTGGCTTTTTCTACAAGCCCATATTTGACGCACCTAATAAGTATCTTCATTTCATCGGTCGTTGTCTTCTCAAAATTCCGAAGATTTTCGGGAATTTGCTGTTCGGTTGCATATTTATTCGTTTCCGTGGAGAATAATGGTAGAAGCGATGTTGTGAAAAATAAATTAAAATAATCAATAGGTGCATTAGCAGTTAAAGGAATATGTTTTGGTCTAGTATGTTCTAAAACTGTTGGGTTCAGCTTCTTCTACACTCACTTCTGTCCATTCCAAATATCGGCTCAAGGTATTTTATGCGGATCCTGCGAAGCCAATATATCGCTACTTAGGTATTGAGAGGTATAATAATGTTCGCTAATAAAATGTTACAATAATTCTCACACTGTCCAAATTGAAGAAATAGAAAAAATTCTTTCGTTCAAAGTTTAATTTCGGAGAAAAGCAAGTTCGGAAAGCGAAAGCAACAGCAGCGCGATAAATCAACTACTAATTTATACCAAGTCTTCGAAGCTTAATTATCCTCCGTTATAATCTTTCACACCTTTTCTCCTGGTTTCTTCAGGAGGTACCGTTCGATTTTCTCTCGCAATCAAAACCGACGATCTAAGTTTCTCCACCCTTTAATATCTGACTGTTGCTGTCGAAGGTCGAGGCTGAACCTCCACGAAAGCTTATTAACTCCGTCCAACTTTCGGCTGTCGTAAATTAACATTTTATTCTTCGTGGCTCGATCCACGTACTGGTCTCGACGCAACAAACAAGCGTGAGATTATTTTAATGCTCGCTCGATTGAAATATAGCGTTCGATAGCTAATAGCATGGTCGTTCCACACGCCACACGATGATGAAAGGAGGTACCTAATTAATCCGGTGTATCGCGAGCTTCGTACTACGAATTCCACTCCCGTAAAGGAAGGAAAAAGGGTGAAGAAGAGACGCCCATTTTGTTCGCGTATCCGCTTGATTATGGAAGCTGTGTTAGCGCTTACGTAAGTAATTATAATGAGCCGGTTAATCTGATAGGATTTATCTTTTCTCGAGAAGGTGGAGTGAAGGTGAGCTTTCGAGCCGCTTTCCATTGTCAGTCGGTCAATGCCCACACCTGGTTAACGTGCTAATAAATTCCTAGCATCGCGTAATTATGGGTTAAAGCGCGAAATTTCACGCTCGTTCTCGCCTTCGAATTTTTCTCTCTGTTTTATATCTCCTTTTTCTTTTATTTTATATTTACTACCTTTTTCTATTTTGCTTGATTACTTATTTCTTGACTTCTTTATTTGGCCACGTTTCGTATATTTACGTTTGTTTACAAAAATTGTGAACAAATAATATGGTTCTTGGATTGACCCAGCATAGAATTTATGTAACGAGCGGTATAGAAATATATCATCGGGCATGGATTCATCTTTAAGTCATGCGAGGAGAAAATGATAAATGATTGCAAGAAACAATACACAGGATTTGCAGATATTTTGTTCGAGTGCTTTATTACAAGTTTTCACATTTCTATGCGTAGTCATGTATTAACAGTTTTCTAGGAATTTTGTCACTTTTGCATCTCTCATATCATTCCTCATCTATTCATATCATTCCAATCATTCCAAATTATTGTGTGATAAAATTGTCTCATGATTATGCTCAGTTCATTCATATTCCATTAACTTGTGATTAACGATCATACCAATTATTTTAATTGTTTTACAAACGTATGTACAACGTATCATTTTAATCTACAAATTTTAATCCACAAATGCGAATTACATACTGCTAAACTAGCTTCTATATCTATGCTGCTCTAAAAAAAATGTTCATAAGGGAATTGGATAGTATCGGGGGCGACATAATACAAAATAGGAGAGTCCTACGTCTTTCATGCGATAGTCTCTCATACTACACTAATGATTTATTGACACAAGTAGGTATAATTTTTTATAAAGAATACCAAGACGAATGCCTTAGAAATTATATGATTTCATGTCAGGAAACATATGTCATCTTCGTATAATCTCTCTTTGTCCTCTTATGGAAATACTAATAGCACTTGATTATGTCTTCGTTAAAACCATTCAATTCTTGTCTAAATGTGTTTTTTACAGCGGGTAATTTGCCAATAGGTAATTTATATTTAGGTATGGTGCAAAAATTGGACACCCTGTATATACACATATGTGTCATTATTAGATTGCCAGTGTTTATGCAAAAACGTATTTTGATATGTACTATTTTGCACATCACATATGTTTCGTATATTATCTTACT
>NT_176676.1:1264740-1295518 GCF_000188095.3 Bombus impatiens | reverse complement strand
ATATATATAAATATATATATATATTTATAATTTCATTAAATATTTCATATCTATCTCATCGTATTTGGTTGTGTGAGAAGTTACTTATAAATTTACCTTAATGCCAATTTTGTAGTTTCACTATAAATAAATTGATAATTAAAACAAAATTGCTAAATATAATTTTGTAGCAGTTTAAATAACGTTGTATCTATATGATAAATTTATATTGGATATATTACTCACAAATTGCATATATTTTTCGTGTATACGAATATCATATCTACCGTTCATGTTTGCATATTTTGTGTGCATAAATATCATATGGTTTTTGAATATTTTATAATACACCTATAAACATCTGTAATGTAGTCATGATATTAAGTCACAGTTCATTGCAATTCGTATCATCAACTACAATCTTCTTTACATTCTTTATCTATCACCATAATCTTGGACCAGTGACTTAACAAGATGTTCGAATATTTGCCACAGAATTTTTTTATTTCTTTTGTGTGCATTATGCAGAAATTTTGGATATTACTTCGATAACACTGTAGTGGTATACTACTGTCGTTATTGTAATAGTAAAATTCAAACGAATCTGAAAATAAAGAAGTTACAAGACATTTATTCGAAATACTTAGTGAAAAATTAGTATACAGCATGAATAGTAACCTTAGTTCCGCTGAATTGTTTCAATCATTTTCGATCAATTCCACTTTTCTAATGTTAAACAATATCTCAAATTTGAGCAAATTGTTATTTGTATACATCATTCGTTTTATGTTAAACGTTCTCTTAAAATATTAGAAACCTGTTTTATTTGCTAAAATAAGCAAGATTGAAATGTAAAAATTTGAGGATTGCAGTAGGGTTAAACATACAATTAGTGCCAAGGATAGACCCACGATATATTGCGACTTATTAATATAGCGAATAATAGATCGTTCAAATATTTTGGTAATCTTCGCGAAGTTTATGCTTCCAATAAATATCTGCAACTTGTATATACATATACAAATCCGTTTCAAATTTTATATTAATTATTTTTTAATTTTATATTAATATATGTCGTGTCTCGTTACATTGCTAACTAGATTGCAAAATGTCTTGTATCACATGTACATAAAAAGTTTTTAAGAGTGTTGCAATACCTTTGTACGATACTGTATATAGCAAATATATTCGGTGACTTATGATTGTGATCAAGAATGTAGATTCCTTTTCTCCCGTTGAAAAGAAATAATTACATCGAGTCGATATATCCGGTTACAACTTGACACGAGCCCTCTCGTTGCTATATACGCGGCCGTGCGGGCTTATCATAAATTATTGCCCACAGAAAAGAATTCCTTTCTGCAATCGAACTTTACGATCGGGCCGCGCCGCTTATTGAGACGCGCTGCTTTGGCAAACGTTAACAAGGATGCAACAAAACGAGCTCGCCCAAGAGTGTGGCCAGCCTGTTAAACGCTGGCTTTCTTACCCGGCCTCCACGGGGAAGAAACTGCGGTTAATTAGGGGTTTTTTCCACGTGTTAAAAACCGCGAAAGAACCGCGATTGGCTTATGGCGAACTCAATAAATTTGGAGATAGACGGTGTGTGTAATCATGCTTCGCGTATGTCGTGACGTGACAGATTGACAATGTCCGAGAAGTTTTTTTTCGAATAGATATTCTTCGTGTGAGAGCTCGTTTGTTTCACAAAATAAAGCGTTGACGACAGGCTGTTGAGTATGTTAAGAGATTTTTTTATTGAAAGGTATAAAACATTTTGTAAATGAATATCACTATGTTTTTGAAATCGTTAAAAGACTCAATTAATACTTTCGTTGGTTGATTCATTGATATTGCGATCAATTAGGCAACATAACTTTTTTTCAGGCTTTCGGGATATCAAAATTTAGATTTTAGAAATAAATCTTGACTTTAACCCCTTAACCTACGGTTTACGTTGGAGAATTTTGGGTTGAAAACGTAAACAAGCTATTATATATTATATTATATATTATATTTGGCCCGATCATCGGCTATGCCCGTAATATTTACGTTTGACACGGTCATCTACTACGGGCTATGCCCGTAATATTTACGTTTGGCCCGATCATCGTACTACGGGCTATGCCCGTAATTGTAGGTTAAGGGGTTAATATTAACTTCTACGAGGATACTTAATATATATTATAATATTACAACAGTTGCATTTGACATAGTGCTATAGCTACAAAGAAGTTGTAAAGTAAGGGGTTAATTGGACAAATTTCTTTACTACATATTTTCTTATTTCTAATTGAGATTAGATGCTACATTGAACACATATGTGTATAATGAAAGATGTTTCGATTATTAAATGGAACTAATTTCTCCAATTATCAATTTACCTTTCACAATTATCCAAGTGTCCAACCTAACCCCAAGTAGAATAATATGTGATAAATAGGTATCAATCTTTTACTTAACCACGTAACTTAACATATTCGCTTGACTCCTCGAATTGCACGTTTTCAACAAATCAGCGATAGAGCAAGAATATTTCTTGACAGAGATGTTAGAAATTTCACTCTCTTTCCACGAACGTGTACGTCCCATCACCTTCACACAATCCTTTAATTTCTCCTTCGATTTCCAAAGCGGATCCCTATTTTCACTTTAGTCGCGTGTATATGTGTTCGCTTGATGATAATTGAAACAGCGAGTAGTCAGCCGTAACGCTATAAAATTCAAGCAGATTGTCGACCATTAAATCGCGGCGGCATTTTAAAGCGTCGCGTCGCATCGATCGGTGATCTCTATAGGGCGACCGGGTACGAGGTACGATCGTTAACGTATCGTCGCCGCAGATGGAAACGCGTCGTTAATCAGATAAGAGGGCTTCGAGAACAGGCAGGGGCGTATCATCGTAATATCTCATCAACCTGGTCACGTACATCGAAAGCGCAAAACGAACTCGACCAAATGGCTGGTTGCTCTAAACGTGAGCCCTCTTGTGGTTTGAGAGCTGATTTACGAAGGCGCGAATTAGCCCGTAATTGCCCCTAAACGGATCGAGCATAAATATATATCGAGTTACCCTTCTCTTGCCTTTACTGTACGACTTTATCGCACGTAAATCGGCCGTTAACCACGTTCCTTCCTCTTTCTTTCGCTCTTTGCTCTCGTCCACGCCCTCGTGCTCCTTTCCAACGATCGACTGGACTGGAATCGCGTGGGATCACCGGCAATGACGCGTAACTGATTGTAGTTCGGTTAGTTAGTCCAACGAGGAATATCGTAGAGATTCTTGCAGAGAGAGAAAGAGAGGCAGATGGGTATTATGATATTATATGGCGGCTGTTGGCCGTGCTCGAGGTAAATACAGCGTTTAATTGTCGAATCGTTCCGACGCTGATCGAGTCTCATTAGCGGGCGCCTGCATTCCTGAAATGTCAATTAGGAATGTTGCACGTGGTGGTCCGGATAAACGGAGCTGCTGATCCCCTCGTTCCACGTCGTGAGTACGAAATTGGTATCACATAATGGGCAGCTTCTTTTTTGTAATTTTCTGCAAATCGTTTACTCCGATTTTATCAGTTTTCCGCACAGTAATTTCACCATTTTCATATAGGATGTTTGTTCTGTCAAGCAGCTACGTGTACCCGATATTACGGATTAAATTAAATGTGAACTTGATTTTTAAGGAGGAAATAGTGCAAATAGTATCTGTCAATTGAACTATGGACCTCCATTTGCGACCTATAAAGCATTATTTCCACCATACTTATTACAAGCTCCATCACAAATCGATCACAATGGAAAGCACGAATTTGTTATTCTCGCACTAACGCATAACGTTTTAAAGGACTTGTTCACGCTCTTCATACTCGATTCCCTCTTCCTCTTTGTGACAAAGAGAAATATAGATTTCTTTTATTCAACAACTTTTCGCCTAATTCAGATAGTGAGGTATCAAAATCGAATGTCCCCGAGAGAATGATCGAATATCGCAATTGATATTCGCGATTTATCGAAATAAACCCCAAGCGAAACTGATTTCTTAGGAGGAATAATAGCTAATCGAACTATGTGCATTTATCTGTGATATTTTCCATATTTATCTGTGATATATTCCAGATTCCATCGCAAAATCATCGATCTCAGTTTCTAACGAATCCCACAGTAAAAGCACGAATATTTTTGTTCTCGTATTAAGGCAAATTCATCTGGAGTCTTTTTTCAAAGGATTTGAGGCTCTTCTTACTTGACTCTTTTTCGTCTTTGTGACAAAGAGAAGCCGATATAAAGAAACATTGTAACAGAACCGATCATAAAAATGGTACTATATCCTTCCTCTCGTATGGGCATCAAGCATAAATCTCCCTGGATGAATGTAACCAGTAGGGCATAACCGCCTAACAGGGCCTCCAGTCAGAACAAAGTCTGGCCATTAAAACGTTCTCTCCTCAACAAAGTAGCTCTACACACACACACACACACACACACACATACACACACATACTCAGAAGCGAACCCTCTACTAGTCCTGGACATCGACGCCAGGTTGGCTAATAAAATGTTACAAATTCGTCGCACGGAGGGTAGTTTATGGCGCGTGTGAAGCCTTCATCGAATACACCGGCTTTTGCAAACGGCCTTTATAACCTCCGCTGCCTTATTATTCCCTTTGTAGCCTTTTACGATCGCGCACGGGTCCTTGAGCCTCATGCAACCGGCAACGTGTGGGTTAAATCGATTTAATTCGTAACCAGGCTGAATCGAGATCCACAGCAGGTTAGAGCGTCCCTCGGTTTACGAGATGGAAATATATGGTAGTTCGAAACGCGTGTATGTTCCCTGTTCGTTTTCATCCTTCCATCCTTCCATCCTTCCTTCCATCTTTCCTTCCTTCAGACTATAAATCATAAGGTTCTTCGGTTAGACGTGACCCTTTGCAACCGCCACCTTTCACAGTAACAATTTCGTAGCAAAAGTGTTTCAAAGTCGGTGGTCGATTCAAGGTTTCAAGGCAAGGATGGTTTTCAGTTCACACGGCGGAAGATATCAGTGAATTATGTCGCTAGATTTTATTGATGGATCGCGAGGGTTTGTTGTTGACGACTAAGGATACATCGTTGCCTATGTCTAATGGAAACTTTTAACTACTGTAACGTTCCATCGTAAAAATGTACTTAAAGTTCTGATAATCCTTAAATCGTTTGCGAATTTTAAGTTCAGAATAACTTGAATAGGATTTGGATTTTATAGTTATACTTAGGCAGAGGGAAGGTGGAATGTTTAGGTGCAACGAATTCTAACTTCATTGGCATCATGTAAAAATCTTGTCTGTTTGCACGAAGTATAATTTGTATAAGGGATAATAGAACTTTTGGATAATAGAACAGCTATTTTCTTGATGTGTATCTTCAAACATGCACATATTTCGAAAGAAAATATAAGTATTAATAATAGCAATCACAAAAAATAAAATTAAATATGATTCGATCAACGATTTATGGGCCGAAACTGTTTTACTTGCGATATCACACAACATTTTTGAAAACTTTAATTCGATAAAGTTACGTTCCTTTAGTGTCTCATACCACTTTACTTTTGTTTCTAAGGTCTCAAATGCTTCATAATACTGAATAATGTCATTATTACAATTATATTATATTTATTCCAATTCGTTATTCGAAGCATACATAACGATAGCATTATGCTCAATTAAAGAATTATTTTGTGTTTTGTTCTGATAATTAGCATCACATGCAATCGTTCTCGTCACGGCGACATTACGCTCTGTTGTGCTAAGCTCCTAGTAAGGAGCGTTGTATATGAATCGCTTTAGATCGGTCTTTTATATAGTAGACTGTTCGAATAACAAATTTTTTTATTAGGTTGTCCGAAAAGTTTCTTTCGTTTTACAAGGAAATAATAGATGCACAATGTTTTTTGTTTTATATTAGTTTGTTGAATTATGCACGAACGTAATAATAGAAATAGAATGAAATGGAATAAAATAATATAAAACAGAAATTGTTGTTCATCTATTACCATCTTACAAAACGAAAGAAACTTTTCAGACAACCTAATACAATTGATGCTTTCAGCATGTGATTAAAACTATGAACAAAACTAGCTTCTTTCGAGTTAATTCGAGAGTTCATTCCAGGAAGAGCGGTCTCTCTGGAAGAACCAAACTATACAAAAAGTTAGATATTTCTGGAAGTAAATTGAGCAATGAAACGTGACTATTTTATGCAACATTGAGACATCCTATTTCCTTATATTCCATCGTATCTGACAATTCCTATTTGAATTTCTCTTTTTCCTCATATCCTCAATTAACTCTTCTCATAGAAGACGGAGCTTTGTTTCAACTCAATTAAAACCACGTCGCAAATTTTCACAGCGCTTTAGATCCTCGATCTACCAGCGGGTTCGATAAAACGGAAGGCATCGCAGCAGCGAATCGTGTTTTATAGTGCCCGTAAACACCGTTAAGAAGATGTTACCGCGAATACGAATAAATTCAATAGTCGATCATCGTTCCTGAAGGTACATCGAAGATTTTTACATTTTAATGTTCCTCGACAGGAGGACCAATTACTCGGCTGATTCCATGATGTTTTTTACCGTGAACGGAGTGGTTGCTGTGCCATAGACATTTATGTTCGGTTCATTCATTAACCGGCGCAAGTGGAAGGTTTCATCGACACATTTCACCCTATACGCGGTATCCAAGATCCTGAAACTGCTGGTAATTACTTTGCGTTGTCCCATGTCGTGGAGATTTCACTCAGCTGGTACAGTGGGTCGTATATTTTGACAGTTACGACGGTTCTTAACGATCGGATTAATTTTTATTGCGACGCGACGAACATCGCGAAACTGAAAGCTCAAGAGGAAGAATTTCGTATCGCTTTTATACGCGTCCCCCTAGAGTGCCATCGACAATTCACGAACATTTTTATCTTGAAACTGTGGTTTCGTGTCTCTGCTACTCGAGGGTCGTTCAACTATAAATGTTATACACGGTGACACAGAAATATGTATACGGTTTCTAACTTTAGCAGGTTCCTCGAAATGTTATTATGCTGTGTGGAACTGATTTGTGTTTATCAACTTTTAACTTAATTATTATAATCATTTTTATTTAAGGGATAACTCGACTAATAGATTAATTTTCGTGATTAATAATTTAGCTGAAAAATAATTAGATTTTGATTTTACGGGAAATTTCAATGTGTAAAATTGCACAAAATGTATACAATATGAAAATATATATTAAGTATCCAAACTATTATACATTCTATTTCTTTAATTATATTCTTAAAAATATGAATTTGCATAAAAATCTGCAGTATAATGATAATATTTCTGGCAATGTTTGAAATTTATATGATGGTTGTAAATTGATTGAAAGTACTGTCTAAAAAGTTGCTTATCTTCTCCTTATAATGTAGAATTGTATGTTAATATAAACGGGATGGGGATCAAAAGTGATCATACGTCTTGAAAGCACGAAATTTACTCAGAACACATACATGTATATTGCATAGATGAAAAATTGACCGAAAAGATATTAAATAAAGTCTAGGACAAAAATAAGGAGATAGGTAATGATGTACAGAATTTTTCATAATAAGTGAATAATATTTGAAGGACGGATTCAGCATCTAAAAACAATAAAAAATGTTCATATCGACATATATCCTATTTGATTCTGTTTGCGAAATATAGCGAGCTTTCTGTTCAATCATTTCGTATCAGACTGTTTTCATAGGGGATGCACAAAATAACTTCCTTGCGCTTCAGTGTATGCATCGATTGGATTTTTATTTGTGGGATTATTTGAAATTTATCGTGTACTCAACGCCTACTGAAAGTGTTGAAATACATTACCATAAAAGTGAACGCGAGTTTCAGCAAATTCAGGGGATATCTGGGGATATTGAAAGAGTGATTACATCGTTTCCACGCGTGCAATGCAAGGAAGTCATTTTGAGCATCTCCTAAGAAGATACGAAATTATTTGACACGAAGCTCGCCATATCTCGTAAATCAAAATCAAGACATATGTTGATATGAACATTTTTAAGTTATTTTTATTGCTATTAAATCCATTCCTTAAACATTTCTCACTTATTATGAAGCATCCTGTATAGATATTATTTAGTAAATAATCGAAATTAATATTTACATTTTCGTATAAACAAGCTATATTTAATGAAACTTTATTGATACCTATTTCCACTACCTGTCCGTCTATTTTTATCTTCCATTGCCTATGTATAGGGGAACATTTCTATATTGTATATAGGAAACTTGTATATAGGTAAGAGTTTGTAGGTAAATCAATATACGAATTTAGTTTTGTAAGATGTACAATGTACATATATACCTATTCACTTTTGACTCTCATTGTCAGTGTATGTTAGGATTCGTCAGCGTTCTAATTTCATTTACGCTATGTTCGAACTAAAAGTTTCGATAAGGGTTGATCCAGAAGGCAGATGGTGTTTTCCCGTGAACGCGTGAGAAAGTTCACGTAACGTCGATCTTGTTCACGGAAACTTCCCTGCAGGTGGTGCGTAGGATAAAGTTTAGCTATCCGCCGTTTTATTTCATCGAGAAAAGCAACGAACCCTTAAGGAACCCCAATCTCGATTCTTTTTTCTCGCGAGGAATCGAGATTTCTGGAAATTCTATATTATACGTCCCGCCAATGCTGCTTTGTACGATATGAAGTGACACACGGGGGTTCGTGGAGACGCCATTGTCGAGTCTCGAAAGGATTTCTCCCTTCCTCTAGTTTTTCTAGAAATAGGGTTGGAAAGCTGAGATCTTTTCTCGGTTGGCCGATTATTTGGAAATATTGGTCCGTTGTTTGATCTAGACCGGTCTAAATATTGATCGCCTTTGATCGCGTTGTTTAGAGATGTTCTAATTAGCTCCTTCGATAATGAGTATCAGAACAAAATTTTCATTTTTTCGTCGATAGCTCCTGCATCTTATTATTAAAGGCAGTATAGTGAAAAGGAAGAAATATAAAATAAATTAATATAATTGTAAAAAGAAGTATGAGTAGAGAATTGCAATGAAAAATTGAGAAATTGAAAAAGCGGAATTGTAGTTGAAAAGGAATAAGTAGGTTTGATTTCCGATATCGTTATATACGAGATTAGAATTCTTGCATTCGAACATAATTCCTTAGGTCTTCGTTAGCGTTGACAGAGAATCAACTTTTTTTACATTTTTATGGTCGAGAAACTCGTTTCGCTATCTCTTTCCGCCTCCGCAATTTCCGTCTAACATAAACCCTCAATTTTCGCACAATAGGTCGCATCGTCTCGAAAGTTCCTATAAAAATTCAACATACAAAGAAGCTTTTGTGCGCGGACTTATCCCATCTGTATTCGATTGAACCAGACAGTTTTTTTTCCTTCCCCTCGACGATTCCTACACGATGTACCGATTTCTTGTAAAACGTCCAAAAATCAGACACACGGGTGAAGAGGTTAAACATCTTTGTGTAAAAATCGTCGTACCAGCCATTCAACGATACTTTTTTATATATCTTTTCACGTGTATTTTATTTTCATAGCGAAGCTCCATTTTAGCGGAAACAATACATCACTTTCTTAATCCTCGGTGCTTTTAGTTTGTTCGGATATTCTGGACATTAGTATATATCTAACGATCGTCGATTATTAAGAATTGACTAGCCGTGATTCGTTCGATTTTGTAAAAGGTCTTCGATTCGTTTAATCTTGAATTGAAGTATATAGTTAGTCTTTAATTGCTGGTGGATTTGTCACGACTCGAAGCTCGGAACGTGTATTTATGGGAACGCGAAGAATGAATTGAGCCGCAGTTCGCTTCAGGTGAAATAGGAGAACACGTAGGTAGGCGGAGAAATCGATGATCCCCCTCGAGTTCGGCTAATGGATCCTGCCACTCCACACGCTTGAAACATCCGTGTATAATTCGAGTAATCGAATCTATCGGGGTGTTTAATTCCAATTGGCAAAGAGGTAAGACAAAAACCTGCCTTGTGGAAGCCATCTTCTGCTAGTCATTCTCGATTTTTTCGTTCTTTTCACTTTGATCCCATGGTGCAATTTAGTTTGGATGTTAAAATTAAAAGATAATGTGCTTTGACTCTGATGATTAAATAATTTTAGGCGGCTGATGAGTCGTAAGCTTGATTGAAGATGAAAATACCGCAATTTTTTTCCAATCACCTGTCTTGAAACTTGAGCTTCTTTTTCCAAGGTTGTCTTTGCAGACCAAAAATGATACGTGTAATCGCAGCTTTGGCATTCTGTATTGCTAAATTCGTGTTTTCCATTTATTTTACACAATTCTCTCCAAGTTTGTTTCATAACAAATGATAATATGATAAAGTAATAGCCAGAATCACCAGTTATGCCATGTTAACGGTAAAAAAAGCTACGAAACTCAATTTTAAGCCGATATACACTCTATTCAACCTATTATGTAGTGGCCAGATTAGCGTCTGCAGGTTGGATCGAATCCGGACGCTTATTTGGAGAAGTGACTTCTGCGAATTCAACTGAAGAAAGGAAAAAGGACGTGTGTGAGTGAGATACTGATATCCAAAACGTACAAACGTGCAAAAGTGTCAATCGATATGTGCTCGAAACAATCGACCGGAATCGGCGTCAAGTTATGTTCGTCACCTCATCTCATTCGGCACACTCAAAACTCATTCCGAGGTTCCATTTCCAAGAATGGATGGAGATAGCGACGATCGATTAAGTGAACAACATTCGGACACTATAGCAGGTATTACATCCTTCTATAGCAGTTCTAGCAAACTCGATCTCGAAATCGCTCAACGTCGGATTCGTAAAAGTTGCGGAATTATAGAAGCCGATAGGAGGAGAAAAAACTGGCCGGTTTACGTTTCGTTGCGAAGGTTCGCCGTGGGAGCAACAGATCATAGACAGGAAACGGTGATAGTGCCAACTTTATAACATTTCACGAACCGGAAATGCAATATGGCCGGCGCGGCGCACGTGGGCAGCCATGTAGAGATAGGAGGTGAACAGCGAGCAGAGGCCATCGCGTAAAAGCGGCAGCCGATGTTTCGCTTCTCTTCGTGAAATGAATAAAAGATGCTGAGCCGACAGCATCGCTTACTCATTAACGTTCTCAGTGCTGGTGTGCGTTTGCGCCGCGCCGGTTGGAATTTAAGCGGTAACGCGAAACACCTTTCGTGAAAAGGGGAGGGAGAAGAACGCGTGGGCGACTCGATGCGCTTCGCCACATAATACGAATTCTGGCGTGCACCGGTCGCGCGGCTACGTGAAACGAGACCTCCGCACGGTACGCGTTTTGGGTGATGAGCCTTAACGAAACGCGCGGTCCATTTGCGTTGATGGAGCGTTTCGAAAATTGGTCATGTGAAATGAGTTTGAGTGATCTCTTTGAAGGAGTTGTTCTTGAAGATGTGAGGAGTTTGGTAGAGGAAAGTATGTTAAGGATACTTGAGGTTACAGTAAAACTTCGGTTAATCAGATCTTAATTTTCCGCGGTCTCGATCAACCGAAATATTGTTTATTGTCGGCTTCAGTTATCCAGAGTCTTCTATTTGTTAACAACAAACGCTTGTACATATAACTTATAATTGTCTTCTATTTCTAAATGAATGTATTGTACGCACAATGTATATATATAAATTAATTTGTATAAAATTGAAAAAATAGGTAAAACTTAAACGGGGATATACGTTTGGTTATGATTAAATTATAAAAGAAAATAGATCTAATAATAAAGAGTTTATATTAGTATAGAAAATACGTTTTTACTTATTTCTCCTTAGGCCTTGATTTATCTTGGTTTATCGTTTGATTAAGCCGGTTAATCGAGATCCTATTCGATCATTCAGTACATCGTTCAGTATTTCATACGAGTCTCGAGTATTTATATGTGCTATGTAATATTAAGATTTAATTTTCCCTTTGCTTCGTTTTTGTCGAATGATTTTTACATTACTTTTCAACTCGTTAAAGAGAGGTTTGAAACAAGGAAACAACTTGATTTGGTTAAAAAATAATTAAACATAATCCATCAAACGGTTGTCAAAAGTCGCAGAGATAGAAATCGCTCTAGAGATAGAAATAAATTATAGACTTTTGTCCCGACGAGGCTGCGGCGCGGTGATAGAAAGCACGATAAGGCAGCGAGAATTCGAGTCCATTGTCACTGACTGTTCTCGGATACGGTGTGAAAGCGAGAGAATCGAGACACGAGGCCCCAAATATGTGGCCGATCGATAAGAGCATGTCAATGCTCGGAGCGTAGAATCGAAAGTGTCCCTTTGTCCAGTCTGCAGTCTAGACTAAAAGGACTCGAATTGGCTCGTGGAGTTACGGTGAAAATGCTTCCGCTCAAATCCATTAAACACGCCAGATCTTATCTATTCTACTGTTTTCTTACGAGGAGTATTCGTTCTTCGATTATATCGATTATTCTCATTAATTCCCTCGTTTTGGATGTCAGAGCTGATGCTTTGAAATGGGAAAAAAAATTTAAATTTTGTTCTATAGGAATAGTTGAAAAGATAGATTGTTAATTTAGTTAAGTCCAGACATTCGGGAATTTTTATTTTGCCCTCATAACTATGGTCTGTAATCGGATTTTGGATTACCGTGATATGAAAGCAGCAATAATAGCAGCATGAAATACAGAGTTTGTACATTTTATGTGTGTGTAATGTATGTGATTTCTTGTTCAAATTTTATGTTGAAGTTCTTCCTAAAGCCTACTGGAAGCCTTTGCTCGTTTGGTAAAAAGAGAGCAATGTTGGGTCATAAAAATTCGGAGACCGTAGCAGGATTAATAATGTTTCACATTTCGTAATAGAATGCTGATTGTCAAGAAGATGGAAACTTCTTGGATCGTTTTAAACCTTTCCATGTGTGAAAGTATTATAATCTTATATAATTCTAGAGTATTCTATAACCTCCATATTATTATAATATCATATCCATTATGATATTACAACATTATCCGTAATATATAATGTATTGTATATACAGTACCTAGTATCACTAGAATAAAATATTTTTTCTTACGTTATAATCTCTTATAATATAGTATCTTTAATATAATATCTTTATCCAATAGATACAATTGTTATTTTTCGAAGAAAAATTCAAAGATCTATCGATCTCTGCACCAAAAGTGCTATTTTTTCATTAAGCTAAATCGAACCTTTCCGTTATGTTTGATGTTGATAAACATGAGACTTCCTCCAAAACGACCAAGTGTTGTGTGTCATCATTGATCGCCAAAGGCCTTTCCAGAGTGTTGCCCGTTTTTAAAGCTAGTTTTCAGTCTTAAATTTCCCGAACCACATCCTGCACATCCTTTTAGGAACTGCGTTTATCTAAGAAAAATTTGACAAAATCCCCTATGTTTCTTCCTTTATTTAGCAGCATTTATTCTTTGTTGATACTCATAAAGTTTACAGTGCGTAAATGAACTGTATCGACAGACATCTTTCCTGTATTATCTATTATTCGACATATTTTATTGCATTTATTGATGGTAATAGCTACAAGCAAGACGAACGAGTCATGAATCTGCGTTACAAAAATTTTCCACTTGCTTAAAATAAATGTGCGTTAAACGAACAGAACTCTGCAGCATACCTAATATTACAAAGACATTACCAAAGAACGAATATATTATCGTGCATAAGTACCTACTTGGACATTTGCAATCAAATAAACCTTAAATAAAGCTCTTTAATCTAATTTTCGCTTCTGATCTTATCTCAGGTAATCATATGTATGTATACGGTTAGTATATATTACAAAGACATTACATAGTTGATATTAATTATTGTAAATAGAAGAGGATTAATCGAAGGTGGATGAAAATTGTTTCTACGGAAATACCTAAGCTAAGTGACTTTAAGAGTATGTGTTCAATGTTGAAGTCTTCGAATGATTGGATTATGTATTTCCAATCACATTCTAATAGTTTGTACAGATTTTATGAAATATCTATCAGCTATTCGCACATTACAAATAGATATGTAACTTGATTGATGCAAGCATGTAGATTCCTTGTTTCGGTTTCAATTTAGCAAAACATTTGTTTCCGTTATGCCAAGAAGTAAAAAATAAACAGTAGAAAAGTACTCTTCGCGGAAATACAGAACGCGGAAAATATAAAAAGATATCAATCTTCCGACTGGATCGTATAAGATGGCCAAATACATACATACTTACGCACGATAATATAGGTCTCTATATGCAAAGTCTTTAAATTTGGAACGAAAACTCTTCAAAATTTACTGATACACACTAGTTTCTGACTTAAAGCTCCCTTACTTGCGACGAGAAAAACAGAGGAAGAGAAGGAAGTGCGTAAAATAGAGGCTCGAGTGTCGCCGAAAGAGCATAAATCCCCGTTTACAATGCAATGGTGGTCTGCAAGGCACACGTGTCCACGCGAGTGAAGTTCGCCGCGCGGATGAATGAAACTCTTTGACGAATACGTTCAGCCTCGGCAGGCCGGCTTCCCGTTCTCTGTTATCGCGCTGCTGCCAGTTGTCGTCGTTGGTGTTCCACGTTGCGTCGACCCCTAGTGACAGAAAGTCGCTGAACTTGACTTTAGACCCGATGGGCCTGGTTATTAAGGCGGTTTACGCCGAGGAACACGACTAGTACCTCCATTTCCCCCTTTTTTTCTACGGCCCGTTTTTACTTCTCGTTTTTACGGACCCCTGTCCGACTCGTTCGACCCCGACCGGACTCGACTCGTCAACTTTCGCTCCTTCGTTATTTTCCACTGTCATCGCTGCGAGATATAAATCGCAGAAAACAAATCTTGGATGAACTTATCCGTATGCACTTCCTAACTTGTACATTTATATTTGTCATATCTTCTTCTCGTATTTATTTTTTGGTTATTTACAATTATATATATACAATGACTCAAGAAAATATTCAAACACTTATTACAGAATTTTTTTTTAATATATTATGTTCATTATACGAATATTTTGAAATTTCATTAGAACCGTAACGAGACATGACTATCGTGATTACAGTAGTATAATTTGAAACTAATCCAAAGATATATGTATATAAAATATTACAGTAAATTACAAAACATTTATTGGAAACATAAGTAGACTTGGTGAAAAATTGATATACGGTATGAGTAATAGTCTTAATATATAATTAGCACTAAAGATGATTTCACTAAATATTGTGACCTGTTAACATAGTGAATGATTTCCTGTTCAAATACTTCGGTGATCTTTACGAAGCGTATTGCTTCCAATAAATATCTTGTAACTTTTAAATACTAAATTTTCAGATCTGTTTCAAATTTTAGCAATAGGATCACGGCAGTCGTGTCTCGTTACGGTGCTATTGAAATTTCAAAATGTTTTGCATAATATACATATATATAAAAGGTTTCTGAAAGTGTTCAAATAGTTTTGCGCGCCACTGTATATTACTATTCAAAAGTGTTGGACTATTTTTAATATTTACGGTTTACATGGCTAGAAAATTTTATTCATTTAATGTTAGATAATTATTTATATTATTTATTATAAACAGACGAAACAGTGATTTATAATATTTACAGTACTAGGATTTTGCGACGATGCTTATTTATTTTTCAAAAATTTCTATGTAATTCGTGGATTGCTTTTGTCGTCGCAATATTTCCGTAGTTTAAATATCTTTTATCTGATTGTGAATACCTACCATTCAAATGAAAAATTATGGATAACGAGGGAAACGATGGACTTATATTATACAAACTATTTGAAGAAACTAGAGTTTCGTATCTACAGAAACTATCTGTTCCCTGATGGATTCAGATAAATAAAATTCCACTGTATACTCAAACGTAGAATCCTTCCAAACTATAGTAGCTATGAGAAGGAGTATGATTTCATCAATTTATTCCATAAACAACATACTGATGTTGCAACAAGAAATAATTTTCCTCACAATGACAACCTACCCATCTCAGAATTTTAAACTATGTCAACCTGATCTCAGTGCCCCTAATCAAAATATGACATCGTTATCTTCACGATGAAATGCTACACGAAATCGATCAGAAGTTTCACAATCGCTAGATCGTTAGACGGTTAGGTACATAGGAAGGATTTGAATGAGAGTTAGCGTGGGCGATCTACTTATTGTTAGCGGCGACAGCTTCTGTATTTCCTGGCGCGGTGGCTTCGTGCCTTTTACGGACTAAAGAATAATGATGGTGGCCGATCGAGGGTCGATCTTGCCCCAGCTATCTTAGATATCTCACTTCGCCGCGCCTTGTCGCGCGAGGCTGCAAAATCAACTTGGTGCTGAGTCGAGCAAGCGGCGGTTGGGTCGCGTGGGTGTACGAACGAGTATCGAGTAGCCGGTCACGGTCGTTTATTCCGCGTTACTAGGCGCACTGCATTAAGAGTAGTTTAATAAATTCAACCGCGGACGACGTGCGACAGCCAGAGCTCTTCGGCTGACTTACGAGTATATTTCGGTTCGTTTCTGCAACCGGAAGCAAGCTGCTCGGCGTGCGATTGTATGGCTCAATCGTACGATGATGAACCATCTCCGTTAGTTGCTTCGAAGATGTTAGTTTTAAAGATGATAAGATGATTGTTTGACTCTTTAACATGTTGACTGTCACGCGAACTTTATATAGAAACATTTCCCGTATAATGTCGTACTGTTACGTCTTACAATTTACAATACGGATTCGTATTAACAGGACTTGAGAATTTGCAAAATCCTCATACAACACTGTTGCTTTAACACGGTTCAAGAATTGGAGAAATCCGCATTCAGAAAAGCATGTAATAGCTTGAAATACGCTACATAATATTTATAATAGTCAATGTTTTGCACCCAATTTTACACACGCTTTTACCAAACATTACCTATACCTTGTATTTACGCATTTTCTCTCTGACAATATTAAGATAATGACAGTGTCTAAATCAATTCACATCGTTGACAATGAACATGAAATTTATCTGAGTTTATTTACTCTAAACAATTTACTAACACTGTTTACCGATGACCACAGTGGCGGTTAACGTGTTAACGTTTATACCCGTGTGAAACACAGACATGGTCAATCAACCATTTTTAATTTATTTTTTCGTACGACCAAATAATCACATTTTCGTATTTATAGAAACATTTGCTTTCTTTCGTTCTATATATTATCATATTAAAAAAGGAAGATATAGCACTAGAATTACAAAAAATATATTATATAGTAGAAAACAATTTCGCTAAAAAAATTATGTATTTTGACCGATTAGATAGATTGGAAAATCGTACGTTAAGAATTTAAATAATAAAATATATTATTAGAATCAAATATATTAATTAATTTATTAGAGTAGGCAGATAATTCTCTTCGATTTACTTTTTTGTTTAGGTACCGCATGAAGTAATTGTTTATTTTATTTAGTATTTTGTATTTGTATAAATGTCTACCGGAATAATTTTTCAGGTTCGATATAAACTCATTCGACGCAACTTACGACATGTAGATATATGTGGAACATAACGATTGGTTTCATCTACGACCAAAGTGATTTACTGACTGTGAGTCATCTCCTCATTTACTAAACGAAGAACACAATACTACTTGAATGATTTTATCCAAACAAAATCAAGGTTGAATAAAATAAGGATAAAAGAGCTCGTTGTTTTTAAAAAATTCCGAAAGAATTATTCTACTGGTATCAGTGATGCGAGATGATTAAGTCGATCTTCTATTTCACCTTCGAGATGATTCTACTCGAGAAGTGACGCGTGTGCCGCATCAGGATCGAACAGTGTGCCTCAATATGTATTTCGAGGTTGGCTTTCCAAACAGCAGGTGATATCTCACTGATAGTCGGTAAAAAAGGGGTTCTCGTTCTCGATGTGAGGGGCTCAAGTTAAAGAAAGCCCGGGCCATCTTCACGTCCATCAAACGCATATCGAATCACAAGGGAGAACGATGAGTATCCATTGTTGCCAGACCTTTGAGATGCCTCTCTTTCGCCGCACTCGAGAAAGAAGCGTAGTCTCGATTATTCGTTAAATGGATCTTTTCGAGTGGGCTTTCGGCTACTTCGGTCGAAAGAAAATGTTTGTTATTCTTGGCTTTGCAGAGTAACGCGACAATGTTGATTGTTCTGCTGTTCGATATGTCCGATAGATATTAAGTTTCGTTCATTAGAAGCGTTTGGTGCGAGCATTTTTACGTATGAATGTGAAAAATCGGATAACACATGCTTTTCCAATTTATCATGTTTGGACGGTAAAATTAGAGACACATCTGGGACGGAGCAGATGTCGTGCAAGTAATTAGGGTTACACGAAACATTCTGCTCGATACTGGTAGAGTAGGTATGGCTGAGAGTTATTTTGGGGCGATGTGGATATATGGACTCAAATGTAAATTTGAACCACTTTTAAAGAAATTTTGATAATTTCTTTTGATTACTTTCTCTGTTAGGATAAAAATTTCCATCATTTTCTTTTAGAACATCTCAATTTACTTCAGAATATAATTGTTCATAATCGATTTATCGTTCCGTCTAACATACTAAAAGTAATTAATCACACTATGCATTCGACAAATACAATTTTTTAAAAGTGATGAATCAGAGAATAATCTTCAAAATAGTCTTTCAATATGCCCAACAAAGTTGTTTAATTCGTTAACTACGAACTAAAAGTCATAGTGTATTTTGTTAATTTTATACTTTTTTACAATTGATTCGATCTTTCAATAGGTGTCGATCGTTACATCAAAGCATTACAAACCTGTTTATTTTCATATCAGGGACTACAGAAAATTTTTGTACTACTTGATAATATGTCAATAAACTAATGAATCCTTGTAAGACACCTAAATATATAAATATCTAAATAAATATAATATATCAGATCTAAATAATATCCTGCAAATTATACTAATATAGCAGGATAAAAAATTAGAGAGAACCACTGGCTGACTAAAACCCATCCCTCCACCATTGTCTTCCCGATCAAACGTTTCGAACAATGACAGTCGCGATGAATTCCATCACGAATCTTATTCCCAAGCGCTCTGTGTCTGGACAGCTTACAATAGGCAGCAGCCAGCAGCCAGCAGCAACCTCGAAAGGACGTTCGACATCTCACCATAGTACTCCCGAGACGTATGACAATCACGTAACTCATTTCCTACACGATAACGTCATCGTGGAATTTCATTATTCAAGAATCGATTGAGGGATCGCAGAGCCGCGAATCTTTCTGTCGGGGAACATGAACGGCGGCCATCAAAGGGCCGATGATTCACGCTGTATGTACGACCGTGTGCAAATTAATGTGCACGATGTCGTTTCTACTCGTTATCGCCGGTTTTTAGACCGGATAATTTCATCTCTGTTACGCAGGATGATACTTTCAAACAGGCGATACTTGTTTTCTCTGACTTCACAATAGATTTTCGAAGAGTTATTAGAGTTATCGTTTTTGGAAATTTTATTAACGAATTATATAATAGATTATGGTAGGCGACAAATCTTTATGTAAATTCACACATATAATTATCTTATTATGCTCGTGTTCCAGTGCATTTTCATCAATATGTTTTCCATTTCCCGTATTATCGATTATTATAGCTTGACACGACATCTTGTCACTGATCTGAAAATATTCTTAGGCCAAGTTTCGTCATACTACTCGAGTTTGTTGAATTAGTTATCTTAAATACGATTGCTCTTCGTTGACCGTTTATTGTCCTTTTCGAAGTTATATTTCAATTTTCTATATCTCCACAGTCTTTTAATACTTATGTAACTCTTCTCGTATCTTCTAAGCTCCAAAACCCTCGTACACAAATCGACAGGATATATTCATGAATCTGACATGTTCCTTGTGGACAGTAGTTCATCTTTCTACATTTCCATACAAAGTATCACTGTCGTGGAGCGTAATTATATAACTCGAGGTTTGTACATTCGTAAATCGTGTTCTACAAAGTCACGGTGATGAGTGGCCGCGAACCTCTCTTATAAATAGAAACGTCAGGTCCATGGAGAAGGTTAGGGCGGCCGAGGGGATCGTGTAACTTCTCTTGCCTTCGGAAGAGAGGCCAAGAAGCTAAAACAAGAAGACGAAGTTGCGAAGTAAGGGGCAAGGGCAACGATAGAAGAAAAGAAGGGACAACCGGCGTGGATATTTCATCACGCGACATCTGCATATTCTTATATCAAGAAGCACTGTCGAGTGTTGAAAGAGAGAAAGAGAGAAAAAGTCGAAAGGAAACGCAAAGCAAACGTCGAAAAGCATTGGAAGAGGGCGGAGTGGGGCATAAAGTATCCATGGAACGATCGTAAAGCATGTGATATCATCTTCGTGGCCGACCGCCAGTTGGGGGCTTTGTCTCCTTGTGAGTTGTGTCGTTGCATTGTCTTCCGGCCGTTCTTTATGGGCCCCGAATCTTGGACTGTGCGCCAATAGCGCAAGAAATCGAAGGGCAGAAGCGTACGTGCTTCTCTCTCTCTGTTTACAGTCGCGTGGACCAATGGCTCTGCATCGATGGCTCTTCATTTTCTTAGCTTTCGTTGATGCAAATCAACTCTGCTCGCTATTTCTTTGCTCGAACATTCGTTCGTTGGCTATTTTATGAATGCATGAGAGAGTTTTTTAGTTATTTGGAGAGAGTTGAGTTTTAGTTATTTGGTTGAGTTTTTGAGGAACTGATTTAAATGGAAATTTCGTCGTATCGAGCTATTTACAATATAATCTATGGTGGAGAATGGAAGGTTTCTGCATTTTCTATAATATTTTGTTGGTTGAGTATCCCTTTCTTAGAAATCATTCACAAACAACCGACAAGATGCGATGCAACTTAAGCAATTACAGTTGTTTCACGAACAACTTTCAGCGCATACTAACTTTCCAAAGGAGAATTGAAAGTTACGCTACTGAATGAAAATGGAATTCATTGGAAAATGAGAGTATTTATAAGTACTTTTTGGAGTTGCTATATATGGGTGTCAAAAATTTATTCTAATTGCTACGTGCAAATTGTCAGTTCTCCAAGCTATAGCCGAACTTAAGAGACAAAGTTTATCCGCGCATACGTAGATCGTATATATTTTTACATCGTTAGCAGGTTTCCAGCGATCTTACCGAATAATTCGCTGATAGTATTTCACACTATGTATATAACTCAGACATTCCCTCGTTTTCTCCGCTTCATCAGCCGAACAAACGAAGATAGTCGAAACCTTTCGTCTTGGGAAGTTTTTCCCCGACCAAGTTTTTCAGTGTCCATGTTCTTCTCGTCGATTAATTCGCCATTCTCGGTAACATCGTCGACTGCACCACTTATCGAGCAGCGACATCGCGGAAATTCGCATTTCAAGCGGAAATTATACGCTCTCGAAAATCCGGCCTTCGTGGTGCGCACGTCGCCGTGGCGCGTTTGATCGGGCGGCCCATTTGAAAGTTAAATGTTCTGGCAGGAATGGGGATTTCTTGCGCTCTTCCTCTGCATCATGGCTTTGTGTGTAACACAAACACACGTTGGCGTGGTTACACGTTGCATTCGGATCCGCGCTATCCACGTTCGTGCTCTGCTCGCCTTTCCTGCGTTTCCATCAATCCGCCTTGACATGCAAATAATTTCGTGGAAAAAATCGAGCGAGCCATGCGGCCACGACGTTACAATTAATCACGTGACCGTGCTACGGCCGCAACACCGCGTCCGGCTACCGAAGTCACAATTTGTTATGGCTGACAGGGTCCATGCGGTCCCTGCAACGCATCGACAATGCACGCTTTTTCTGCTCGAGCCAGCTCCAACCGATCCTTCCTTCGATCGTTTCCAACCGACCGACCGTGTCTTCTTCTCTTCGAGAGCTGATTTTCAAAGATCTCGTTGAATCCTCAAGAGACACCGATCCAGTGGCGTACGCTCATCGGATTCTTCTACATCCGTTGATAGTTTCTCTCCTTTTCGAGTGGTGTGAAAACGTCTGCTGAGACATACGAGGAATGACTCTGACATTTTGCCGGCCTTTCCAATGTTTCATTGGATATCGTTTGTTTACATTGTAGAAAATGGAAGTGTTTCTGAGTTAAGGTGAAATTGGGAGAGTTGAATCAAAGGAACAAAGGTTGGAGGTACTAAAGATAGAGATAGTTGTTGGACAAAAGGGGTACAGGGAGATGCAAAAGTTTGATTTAGGTAATATTAGATGATTAAATAATCTTCACAGTGACTTTGTAAGGGTGTCTATTTATTCTTTAAAAGTTTATAATTCTCAATCTTCAAAATACGAATCGACGTATTCTATATATCTGGAAATTTTTAATTTTCCTACCACTGTGTCAATTTCATACAAAGGAACAAATGTAGTCTCGTAGGTGAACTCGAACTCAGGTAAGAAACAAAAATTTCTCAGTATGACTTTCCAGTTTTCCTCATAGAATTTTCAAAACGATTTCCTTTATACTAATCAAAATAGGCAGATTCTTCATTACATGAATTAAAACAAACGCATATGTATAAACATATACCTACCAAACGTATACCTTTGCTTATGATTATATTCTAAAAGAAAATAGATCTTCTAAGAATAAAGAATAAATTTTCTCAGGTTATTCATCTCCCGATTATTCTAGTACTCCTATATTTCGTATTGATATAAACTGAAAATAATTTTCTTTTGATTTGGTTTTCCTTAAAAAATGGCTAACGCACAGGTCAGATTGTTGAGAAATATTAAATAAACAAAATGCAATGTCGATACATGTATCGACATCGGCACTGAAGAGTTTCCTCCTCCTCGAGATACATTGTATATGTATCGATTTGAAACTGAACGTGTTAATCGAAATCCTACTGCAATATAATGACGCGACCTATTCAGCGCCAGCATATTTCACCATATCTGTTTCAGCATCGCGTGTCAAATAAATCTTCCGTATTGAACTAGAATAAAAAAAGCAGCAAATGAAAAGAACGCAAAGGCAAATCGCCGATGCGAGTACGTGTACTGTGCATTCAAACTTGCAATAACTGCGATATACATAATAAAGGCAGGTAGCGATATATAAATGGGCAAATTTCCCCGTGCATTCCAACGATTCTCCTCGCGTATCTGCGCGAGGGCAGCTCGCCAGTGCATACATGTGCATCGACGTGCATCCTGTAGCTATGCAACATTGACCCGGACATGGCCCTTGCTTGCTACCGCGTAACATGGCCGCGTGCATACCCGCGTGCATGCCCGCGTGTATGCATACTGCGATCATTCGAATACGTTCTGTTCTCTCGTGGCTGACCTCGTCGCGTCGAGGAAGAAACAGAAAGAACGAAAACTGAAAAAAGAAGATCAACCGACTATATATTTATAAACGGCAAGGGTGCGGGCGGTCACCATGGGCTTGTGCACGGCAGACGATAAAGTTCCGTGTTCACCGTGCAGTTTCGCCCGCGGAACGTCGCGGATATACGAGCACGAAAGCAACTACGTACACGTACACGCGTGCACCACACTCGCACTATGGCATATACGTTTTCAGAGAATATCGTTGTGAACGTCCTATCGAACGATTGTCTCTCAAGAGCGTTAAGATCACCGTCTGACACTTGGAAATATTCGCGTGGGCGAGCTTATAGAAATATTTTGTTGTCTTAACAGATAACGGCAGACTGACAGTGAGTGATCTGAAATGCGATTATGGCAGCCGTTCGGTCGGCTTGTTGCGGGAGAATACTCGGAGTTCCTCTTGGTTGGACCAATGAGGCTGTTCACGAATGCGTAATGAGTTGACAAGTTAGAATTTTAGAGTCAGAATGTGAAAGCCCGTTTATTTTGGACATACCTATAAAGTATAATATTTTATACAGATATATATACAGATATAATATACAGAATCTGACCAAATAACATATACAAGTGGGCACGAAGTGATTCCTTATGAAAATATAGGAAGGATATATAGATCAAAATTTTTCCGCCCGAGGCTTAGTTATTGAGAAAATCGAGTTTCTCAAGTATAATTGAACTTGATTAATTACCGATTAGGTATGGTAAACGACTAGAAAGAGGTTATTCTATACGCGAAATAGGTGAAAAATGCGGAATACAATTTTTTTATTTAAGGCCTCATATCCAAGGAAGTAGAATTTCAGAATGTTAAGTTAAAAATTAAGCAAGTGCACAGGCATATGATAAATTTTGAAATTTATTTTCCTTGGAAACAAAAAGTCTTGTGTTCAAATTTTATTCTATATTTTCCATTCATTTTCACACGCGGAGTACCCCCGGTCGATTATTTACTTCTGTCCAGTACAAAATTAGCCATGTTCAAGTATACTAGATAAATCTTCAAACTCGATTTGTTCGAAAACGAAAGACCGCATGAAAAGATTTATTACGTATGTATCCTCTTTCAATTTTTTCATAAGGAATCATCTCGTGTCCGTTTATGCATTTCATTCGTTGAGATCCTGGGATATGCAAAAAACGAGCTGTCTTTTAAAAAAACCTCAAACTTAAATACCGTAAAATACCGAATATTACGCTTGCTGCTTTTTATAGAACATATCTTTATCATATAATCTTCATCAATGTATTAAATGGAATAGAGATAAGTGAATCGAATTTTGTATTGGGTTCTTCGAAACTCATCGTATTAAAAACTGTCCAAAATATCTTGCATAAAAGCTTTTCCAATGAAGTTTCAATTAAATCCTCTCTTCGCTCGTCACCGTTCATTCTATTGAATCTCGAATTGATCGCATCTTCTGACGAGTCATTGGCACCTTGACGAACGATCTCACCTCGAACGTCGTTACCATTTTTATTCTTTTTTTTTTTTCAAAGCAAACCGTCAAATTCCTAACGCGTTTTCTTTTCTCGTTCTTCTATTCTTCGCTATCTCTTTTGAAATTCCACCAGCTCGAAAGCACGATAACGCGGAATCTCGAAATCGACGAGGCTCGAATTGATAGAAGGGCGAGATTTTCTACGGCGACGGTGTCCATTAATCACCCCACCGATCAATAGCAATAATTTAAATATTGACCGAGCCCCCTACGTACGTACGGTGGTACGCGGTATGAATACGCGCGTAGTGCGTGCACGGAGCGAGCTCGAAGGCTCGCCGATCAAGATTAATGCATTTATATGCATCGATAGCACGATCGGCGCCTTAGACCGTTCCACAGCGTGCGTGAATGCACGCAGGGATGAAGATAAATATTTGTACTGACGAGTCAAAACTCGCGGTAACCGCAATCAGACGTCTATTAGTTTGCGATGACTTCAAACCGATCCTTCAATCCTCCCTTCCCCCATATATATTTTTCTCCCCTTCTCTTTTCTCGCCCCCTTTATTTTTCTATCGCGAGTCCCGAGCTCGTTTTCCTCCAGTTCTGGGCCAACCACCTTATTCAAATGTAAATCACTGTCACGTACGAGGCTCCCTAGAATATCAATGTCGATCTTTCACAGTCGTGTCGTGTGCTCTCTTCTCGGTTGATGCAAAACAGCAGCGGTATTTATACTCTTACCTGAGAATAAAAGCGGGGATCGCTCCAGATTCTTGTTGGTCGTCTGGATCGATTCGATTGGCGCACGATTCCTCGATCCGTAGATGTTGCCGGGCTCTCTAACGGTTCAACACGCGTATTTGTCTTTGATCGATTCAGCCGTCGTTGAAAGATCTGGTAGCAAAGGGGAGGTTGATCGAGAACTGATTAAATGGAATGATTTATGCATACTATCGTGTTGATCTAATTGTTAGTGGATGGTCATTTGTTAGCGGACCTTACATTGGCGTTTTTTGAATGATTCAGCGTTTTATTACGTGTGATACGAATCGGTTTTTCCAGGGGTGACTCTGAAGATTTTTAGTTATTAATTTATGCCGTGTTGTTTTTTTAATTATTAAAGCCACCTACATAAATTGTCGATTTCACATTAGAACGATTAATTTTTAAACGAAAATCTATTTACCCTGAATTTTTATTATTTTTTTATGAAGTAGAGACGTTCACAGATTCTAGATATACACTTGGCAACACTATAGGTAACATTATCTTTTACATGGATGGTATTTTGTTATTTCGACATTGCGGCCTTAATAATTTCATCACTCACTGACGAGTTTCTAAACACGTGTCAGAGCAATGAAGATGCAATTGGCTAGAAGGAGATAACTAACATCCGATGTGAAAAAGCAAGTTGAAAATATACAATAAAGCTTTTTCATACGATGCGTCATTTTCCAGAAAATTCCAGTTAAGTAATAGTAATTGGCTTGGTATACGAGTATTTAAGTTTATTTTTGTTGAAAATAAACCGTTTTGTGACAAAATTTCATTCGATATTTTTGATTTGTGTTTATATTTACAATTAAACTCTTGTCGATTGCATTACTCCTATTCAGTCCACAGTTAGCCAAGTTCACTATCACCTGTCTACCTATTTACACATGGTATAAAATAAAGTTCCCTGTAAGCGTCTGTATGTTTGGGCTAATCTCGAAAATCATTAAACGGATTTTGATGCGATTATCACCATTTTAAAGAGCGTTTACCCAGTAAGGTTTAGGTATGTGAAACATTAATCTATGATTAAAGGAAGCACGAGTCGAAAATATGAACCAGAGGCAGTTTACGGATATTCACAACGCAACAGCGGCCTGCTTCGTGTCTGATTGGAATCGTTGCCGCTGCCACGATACAGCGAGGCAATATAATGTCCATGCGAACATTATCTTTCCTCTTTTCGGCGCGTGGTATATCAGAAAATTCGCGACTTTACAGCGTGACGATTCACCGAGCCAATAGAAATTAGCAAAATCGTTTGCCACATTATTAAAAAAGATTATACATATTAAGACCTGGACAAAGATCAGGTATATCAATTGCTACTTGATACATTTTCAAGCCTGCCTTTCTCGAAGATGAGCCATCATACGAAAAAATTATATTGCATATCGTCGACTTGATTTTTTACGTAGAATTACCTTATTGGCAATTGTACTACAATTGCAGAGACGCGCTGTATAATACGATTATACAAGTAAAAAAGAAAATTAAAAATCGTATCCACAAAGAACAGTAATGTAATCAAATTCATCGAAGAAAAGCTACAAATAATTTTTAAAGGGTTAGAAAAAATCAAGATCAAGGAGAAAAAATAGTACTTATAGTTTTATAGATATCTATATTTATCAATTTTGCTAATTCCTCTAATTAAAATGAAGAATTATTATAGAATATTTAATTTTTGTGGTGTCTTGTTTGAAAGCTAATCCGTAATCCAATTCTGAAAGATCAAATGGAGGTTTTTCTCGCTTTGGCTAATGAATATTCGGATTGCAAATGCCGAGCACGATCGGTTGCGTGTCTCTTGACTTGAACAACTTCTCGTCGGCCGATTCGAATCGATTAGAGGCATAAATAAACGAGTTACCCCGTGTCTTCTTCTCACGAGTCGTATAATATTGATAGATGAGCCGCAGCCTCTTCGGTGCCACGAAAAAGGGGGATCTAACGTTCGAATTTATCAAAATCATTTTGATACCTCCTGGACGCAGCATGACGTCACACGTCTCAGCGGTATTCTGGCTGATCCGTCATTAAGAAATTTGCATACTCCAATCAGTCAGTGGCGGAAGGATTAGAATAGACCTTTTCTTTTCTGAAAAAGGATTTACATATTTCCTCACCACCCGGCCTTTCTTCGCGCAGCCTTTTCATACGCGATGGTAAATGAATACGAAATCCTTTTCAGCGGAACGCAAATATTTTTTTTATCGTTCGTTATTGCTTTTTGAAGAGCTTAGCGACTGTCATATTTTTATCACTGGTGTCAATTTGTTTCGCAACGATTTTCATCCTAAAATTCGAATTAAATTTTTAAATACAGTTAGAACAGATGTGAAACGAAACAACTCGTTGAACTTTCAGCATTTACAGTAAAGCTTGAATCATGTTACGAATCTGGAATCGACAAATTTATACGATGACGAAAATGCATCAATTCAGACTGTCATCTATTTTATTATGTATATTTATTTATTCACACTATTATATTCATTATTATTATTTGTATATTTTATTTATCGGCTTTCACTTTGATTAACGTATCAATTTAACAAATAAATTGCAACTAACTACGTATACTGAAAGTACAGCAAGTGTTATCTATTTACTGTATCAGAAAATGCAAGTTATGCTGCAACGCTGTGCATTTATGAGTTAAAGACTGGTCGAAGTATTCAAGTAGGAGCGCTTCGGGCAAGTCGTGCGAAACGTTTGTCGCGCAGTTCGAAGAATATTAAGGTTGCAATCTATACTGGCGCACGTTTCATGAGAAAGAACCTTCGTGATCACCTATGGTGCCCTTCTTCCCATGTAATCGCGATGTCACGTCATCAGATGAGGCACGAGGCGGACAGCCAAGGAAAAAAATATTCACGCGAACCAACTGTTAAGCTGGCACGGTAACCGCAGAGATACGTGCCGAAAGAAACTGGCCTCAAACTGCCAGTTCACTTTTGCCTTATTATTAAACGTCGAGGTTCATAGCTGTGGAAAGTGGCGAGTGTCACGAGCTGAGTGATGATACGCTTTTTCTTTTAGCGTAAAAAGCTTCCGAAAGAGTTCTTTTCGTATCGTTCCTTTCTTTTTCTTCGTATCTGACCCTAATGTGGTTCTTCCGTATTGCGATCATGTGTTGAAAGCAATGCGAGGTTATGCCAAAGGGGAAGTCATAATGAGATACGATTATAGAATTTCTTTTTTTTTACAGTTTTAATTTACTTAGTTATTACTTAGTTAACAAATTTTAAACATTTTTGGAACGATTTGTATTTAGGACATGTATAAGACACGCATCCCCTGAGTAACACAGTAGTTAGGATCCGTGTAACCGTGTTGAAGCGAATCCGTGTTACAGCAGCACTATGTCATTTTACTGTATTTGAAAATTTGGAATATAATTTGAACTTGGAATATAATTGAAGCAGGCTTTTAATGGAAAGAAAAAATATAGTTTCAAATATCAGATTGGATATCAAAATCAATGAAGTTTGTTTTATTTATTGGAGAAGTAAATATCGAACGTACAAATTTATTAAATAAGCATCTATAAATCGACATTTATAATACTTAAACGATTGTAAAATAAAATTTCTAAAGCGATTAAAACATACATATTTTCTATCATATATATATGTAGTTCGATTGATTACTATAAACCTACACTTCCAATCCAAAAAAGGAATGCAGTAAATAGCAATTTAAATTACTTTGAAGGTTTATTTTCTAATCTATCAAGAGCTCGTCAAGTAAATTCGTCGATCTAGCGTAAATTTTCAGAAGCATTCGAGCATATCCGTGGCGCCGAGGACTCGTCGACACGGTTGTAATCGAATTGTAAACACAGGACAAAACGAGCAATTGGCGCGGCATCCGCTCGTACCGGCCCTCGTCGTGTCTCGACGTTCCATAAATATTTACGCGATTTCATTCATTCGTGCCGCGTCGAAGAGGAAGCCGCGTGTGAATGCACTTGGTTCTCGCGGTGCATCGATACACCACGGTCACGGCACGGACCCACGCGACGGGAAGTAACGTCGCTTTGTTAGAGACGGGACGTGTGCCTCGTTCTTTCGCCGAGGAAAAACTGGAGAAATAGATTGGTACGCATTCGAGTCACGAAAACCGGCTGTGCTCGCTCGTCGACGATCAACCAACGCGCTTTTGCCTTACGGTGAATGGTTGTAAACGCGTCACGATCGTTCGATACTCCGATCACTTCGAGGCGAGAGGGTTTAACACTTTGTAGCTAATGGGAAAGGCGTAACCCATTCAAGGCTGCAGTTATATAAACGATCCTCAAGATCTATGCACATATGTACTTCGATATTTTCAATGGACATAGTGGAGGGTTGTGAATATTACACAGTAAAAGAAGTTTAGTTTTATAAAAATTTATATCGGCAAATTTTAATCGGGGCTCTCCTTCTTATATCGACTTCCGGGCGATTCAGACATGGAAGTGTGAAGTATGAAATACATATATCAACTTGCAATAATATATATTCAGGCATTTCAGTGACATATAAAATACAATACTTGTTTTAATATATCAAATAATAATCAGTTAGTTATTATTACAATTATTATAAACAAATGTACATATGTAATGAATAATGTCTCGCACAGCACTTTGTCCGAATAAATGCGAATAGCCGTATATCAACTAAAACCATACTGGGCGTTTCGTTTTATCTGTTGTATTACGATACGAATAATATATATAATAGAAATTGACACAAACCTCACCATTCTAATTCCAATTTGAATCAATTTCCTCACGGATTCGTTCGCTTTATATCTAGTCATTTCTCATGTGTACCACATACCTACTCTGCTATCCACTACGCTTTAATCAGAGCTGAGGCGCTTGCGCGGAACCACGAAAAGACAGGAAGCTCATTTAAAGAAGCTCGCGAGCTGGCCGGTTGAGCGCCACGTGATGACCGCGAGCTACGCCATAAGATATTGCGGGATAGATCATCTCCACGGGCACGCCGTCATTATTTCTGCCGACCTTTGCACCTGAACGCGATCCTTTCTGCATGAGAAAAGTATGTAATTTACGGGTCTCGCATTTCTCGAACCACTACAGGGATTTACTGCGTTGGGTGCCCCGGGTCACCTTAGCGGGGGTTCCCCTGCCGCGATTACATGCTCTGGACCCCCTCCCCCTCTTCTGATT
>NT_176676.1:1262329-1264083 GCF_000188095.3 Bombus impatiens | reverse complement strand
ACGAGCCTTCGAAACCGAGAGTCGATCATCTTCCGAACTATGCTCCACGTGAGAGGAGAAGAAGAGAAGATAAGAGGAAACACGGTTACGCGAGGGGCTGCGAGCCGTGTCATGTTCTCGCGGGTTATCGTTGTGGGAGATTATCACCTGTGCCAGGAAATTGCCGACGCGAATTATCGGGGTATTACCAAGGGCTATATAATCGATGGAGTCTCTGACTGTAGCGAGTGGTCGGCTCTCTCGACCAGCTGCTCCTTTCTCCGTACACGTCGACATTAGCAAATTGATCGTTACTCGCCGGAGAACCTATCGCGCCAACTGGCGCTGCCATTTCGATCGGCTTCTCGGTGAAATCGCGCTACTGAATGTGCCTCGTAGACTGCTTTATTCGCGAGGATTTCTTAGTTGTATAATAGCAGCTAGTTGTGATAGCCGGAATCTCGGAACGAAGAGACGAATGCGTCGGATTGAAATGCGGAAAATTGAAATTACAAAGAGATGATTCCTAATACTGGGATTACTAAATTGGTATTAGTAAAATTTGACCAATAATTGTTCAATGTTGAGATATGTATTTTTGAAGGAAATAGAGAAAAATAATTCTGTTTTGATGCTGTTGAGATCCTAAAAAATATCTAATTACGTATGTCGCCACTCAAAGTGTACACAATACATCACAACCAAGCAATATATATAAGTATCCTGGATTAATTCAAGGATCTCTGTAAAAAAATCAACTAAGCAAACAGAAGTAAAGGAATCTATATTTATCCATGTAATAAAACAGCAGGAAGGTTGTCTGTACATTGAATAAAAGGAAATAAAAGAGTCATCCAGGAGCAGCTCATCAGCTATGGAGTTCAAACAATCTAATTTTTGGAATTTTTGTCTGGTATTTGAATTGTATATGTGTGCATGTAGAAGTCAACCAACAATGGTTATTGTTTACATCATGTATATTCTGAAATCGAACTTTCTTATAGTATAATATTTTTTACTACAGAGAATACCCTAACTGTTAGTATAAAAAATATGTAGGTATTTCATTCATGATTATTCATTTGTTTAAATATTGTTCTGTATGCTAGTAGTCTATGCGAAGGAAGTTGCGGGCAAAAGCTAGTATTACATAGATAGTTCGACGTGTTATTCATATAGTAGGTACTCTAATAGGAATTGACTTTGAAACAATCGTTAAAAGAAACATGAAGACATGTGAAGTAGCAGGTGCAAAAATTAGAGTGACACAGATAACGATCTTCTAACTATTCGAGAAGTGTTCCAAAGTAAATTCCACTTCAAGCAACGTGTCGATCTTTTTTCGCCAATTCCAAACAAATCATTTAAATCCATTTGATCTGCAATCGAATTTACATTGTCTCCCTGATTCACAGTTACATTGATTCTCTGAAGAATCATCAAGCGAAGTCTGTCCAGCGGAGCGCGGGGTCGTTCTCGGAGATTCCCGGCGGGCCGACAGAAATTCGTACCGCGTAATCATTCGCGAGGATCACCGGGCTTGAGAAGCATAACGCGAGAATGCTGTATAGCGGTGCGTTCGCTTGGGAAGGGGTTAAGGCGGCAGTATCCTGTAATGTAAGGCCCCGTAGAGCTGTCCCCACCACCGTAGCTTCTTCTCGCTGGCGAGCGGTAGAGGACGAAGGGAGAGCGAAGAGTGAGGATACAGGGTGAGGGAAAGGTGATGGGGCTCCCTGAGCCGGCAGGTGGCCTTGTCTCACGGGGCCCCCATCCAC
>NT_176676.1:1251459-1261793 GCF_000188095.3 Bombus impatiens | reverse complement strand
GGGCCCCATCCATGGAGACCCGGCGAGGATGAGAATCTCGACGGACACGCGCGCGCCACGAGATGGAAACATAGATTACGCGGCCGTTCTCCTCGCTCCTTCTCCCTCCCTCTCCCTCTCATTCTCTTTCTCTTTCCCTGCTCTCTGCCTCCTTGCGTTCTCGTCCTCGTCTTCGTCTCGTTTCCTCTTGGTCCCACAGGGGCCTCTGTTGCCTCGAACCAGGATGTCTTCTCCTCTTTCGGTGCTCTTGCGTCCCTCTCTTCCATCAAGCAACCAAGCGGCTCCAACCCCTTCCTCCTCTGTTTGCTTCTGTTAATCTTAGTCCGCGTATCTTCTCGGTTTACAAGCGAGGTGAACCCCGGGCACGGAGGACTTTATTTATTAAGACTTGCATTACAAATTGGGAGGAGTAAGAAGATATCATTGAAAAAATGTCAGTATTCGTATACCGCGTGCCAGTCGGAACGGCGGTGATAAAATCGTCGGTTTTTCTCGTTTTTGGGAGAGATATACACGGTTCCTCTTGTTTCTGTTTTAGCCTTGCTCGTCTCTTTTACCCGCTGTTTTGACTCTCCCTTTTTTTCTCTTCCTTTTTTTGCTCCTTTTCTTGTCTCGTTTCTTCTTCATCTTCCTGTTTCTCGTTTAGGTGATTGCGGGCTCGATTCCGCTGGCTTTTCGGCCACAAGTTACACGTTGTTACGCGGTATGCTAAATTCCGGCTCGCGTGCGCAAGCTCGGCCCGCGCAACCTGTTACCTGGGTTATTTATTAAGCCTGCAGTTACGCGTCGCGCGTAGGAAGGCGTCGTTATTTTTCCATTACGTCTCCATCGAAAAAGCCATAGGAATGTTGCAGTTGTGTGTTCAAGGAAGGGGATATCCCTTGCGAGATCTTGCGATCACACGGTTTTCCACGCACTCAGAATTGATAAATCGCCGAGTAGAACGTAACTCGAGAAGGGGTGACTTTTTGGATAAAGTCCGCTCTTAACTATACGGTCATCCAGTCTTGTTAATGCGACTTTATATTTGTTAACATGTTATTAATTGTTGGATAAACATACTTTTTCTTAATAAATCGTAATATAATCATAATTTTGGGTTTCTAATGGGTGGATTTGATGAATTTGAATATACATATATGTATAGCATTGTTGTATTCAATATTGTGATTAATTCAAGTAGAATGTTTTAATTATTAGTTAATTATTAGTGTTTTATTACTTGAGAATTTTGATATGTGGTTTAAACGGATTTAAAAAATGAACATATTTTGAAACATTTTGTATAATTCGTAAAAAATATAGATTTATTAGCATGCTTCTATTGAAATATACATGTACACGCATACACACAAACATTTAAGATTAAAGTGCATACAAAACTGTGCCAATTACCAATTGATCATATAATATTTTTCATGTTTCATTTGTATATGGAATATTTCTAGTTCTGTTTACTGGTATTTCTATTTTCTGTTTCACCAACAACCTTTTTAAAAGAAATATACATGGTAATCTTCTGGTTGTAAAGAAATGTTTACATTGCGCATAGTTAAGTTTTTTCGCTTCGTTAAAATTATATGTAGGCAGATATGCTGTCCATTGTCAGCTGACTCGTATTGGCCGTTATTTGGTCTTTTTTGTCGGTCGAGTGTTCGATCGAGTGTTCGATCGAATGTTCAATTGAGTGTCTGAGCCAAGTTTATTAATACTTGATTGCTACACTGTGTGCCTTCTATTCTTATAGAATACCTAAAGGAATACCTAAAGGAATACCTAAAGGAATACCTAAAGGAATACCTAAAGGAATACCTAAGGGAATACCTAAAGGAATACCTAAAAAACCTAAAATAGTTGTGATGAACAATTGTGTTTTCTCTATCTTAAAGTCTAATATACAATTTACTATATGACCTACATATTAAACTTAGATAAATATATAAAGTATACACAGGCTCATAGAAGTATTCGGACATTCGGACGAATTTATTACATAATATTATACGGAACATTTTGGAATTTCATTAGCGCTGTTATCACACCCGACTATCATGATTATATTGTTTAAAAAGTTTCAAATTATGTATCGCAATATTCAGTATAACCATATTTAACATTTATTATGTAACGGCTCTATACTAACTTTTTATGTGTTATAACTTCTACATGTATTTTCAGACGTGACCAATCTGATCATGATAGTAGTAATTATGTCATTACAGTGCTAATGGAATTTCAAAACGTACACGACATAGACAATATAAACGTAGAAGTTCTCTATGCTAAGAATTCAAATATTCAATTGTCGCGATACATCGTCATTTTAGTACTTTAATCTAAATTTAATCTAAACTAAGGGTTAATAAAACCAAATCGTTGTTAATTGGACAAACATTTCCAATACTTGTAACCATTAGATTGTTTACCAACCATCAACACGTCCAATCAAACACCAAAAATCAATCAAACATTTCAAAAGCCTCTACTAAAAAAAAAAAATGTATCCATATCCATATGATCTCTCGCAATTCTCAGTCAAGTTCACACTCGGAGCAGGCACATCCGCAACAGCAACCACGTAATAAATCAAACCAGCAGCTCGAGACATCGAGCCAACACGCGGCTCAACAAATAATAATAGTGAGTGTGCTCGCGCGAGATGAAGCATGTCACAAGGCCCCTTATTTTTCAGCGGGAGTTTGTCAAATCCTCCTGTTACTCGCTGCGCGGCACACATTTGTGTCTGCGATCCGTGCTCGAGTTCGCGACCGATCGTATATCTCGCGGTTTCAATCATGACGGATAATGACGTTGAGCGCGGGTTTGAGCTGTATCATTGCTGGTCGTGTAACTATAATTTGGTGACTGTAAATCACGACAGGTGCCTACGTTTTCAGAGGATAATTCGATCCAAGAGATGTCTCCTGCAACATCCCCTATATCTTATCTAATTATTATAATATACACGTGGGCTGCTATTATAATAATTAGATTGCCAATTTTTATGCATTTATATGGAATTCAATGATGCAAAACTGGACCGAATGCCTATAATATACAAAAATATAGGAAACATCCAAAGTAAGAAGAAATATCCAAAAGTATTCGTAATTTTTAATAAGTAACGTGAGTCCTCCGTTTAAGTTGCATTTTTTAGTCGTGTCCATAAAAATATAAATTTGCATAATCATCTATAGTTTGATAATGACGATATGTGGCTTGGTTCTTTAGGGTGAAAGGAAAAATGAACGGTTTGTATAGCGATGTCTTTTTCGTTTGAAGATTCGTGTTGAAGGAAATTCGTACTAATTTTTTGCAACTTGAAGGTTCCGTTAAATATACCATATTCTTCAGATCATTTATAATAATAAATGAATACTAGCACGTTTCCTTCTATCGTTAAAAAGGTTCTTAAATTTGAAGAAAATATAAGATAGTCTTGATCTCTTGTTTCAACTTTATGCCACAATTTTCCTTAAGATATAAAAGTGCTGGAAAAAATTGATTTTAGTATTTTGTGACTTAAATGTTCCATTAATTTACTATGTACGTCTTGCAGATCATTTTTTACTCTATCCTGTTTTCTAAAAAATTCTTTAGTTTGAAGAATATATGTAAGGATCATGATTTTTCGTTCCAACTTTATGTTAAAATTTTTCCTCGAATATTAAAAGTATTCTTATTTTTTGAAAGTGATATCGAAACACGAAGACTTGTGATAAAGTTAAAATCGTAAAAGAATAAAAATGTTTTAAATAAAACTCTGAATTAAATGTACTTGGAATATTCTTTAAAATAAGCATATTAATATTCTTCCAAAAAATTGAAACAATTTAATTGCATATAAAAAAGAAGTAACTTTGTAATTTATACATAACTTAATTCCCATGGCATAACTATTCTTATTATAAAACTATTCTTGTTATTTGAAGTTTCCGATTGTATGTGAATTGCCAAAGGTATAGTTCCATTCTTTTTCGTTTCATAGTTTTATTGTATTAGCCGACGTGTTTCCTGCTACGGAAATCATTCCAGAAAAATAATCCTCATGGGACCTGCTATTGAGTCTACGAGGATGGTCACTTTTTACAGAAACCTGGCCATTGAACGTGCCATGTTCTATTCCGTATTAGGCTCCTCTGTCAGCCACCATACTGGTCATGGATAAACACTTTACGCTTCCTGATAGCTTGTACATGATATTTTATTCTCGAACCCCATATCCGACTCTAACGTGTCTGTCATACGTGTGTTAATAATAGTTAGGATTATGTGAGAGCACGTTGACTCGCATAAAGTCGTATGAAGGACCATAAACCGTTATGGCAATGCACAGAACTGGATAGTAAAGGGATGACGCACTGGTCAGAACGACGTTTAATTGCGATTCTGGAACCTCAGTGACTTTATTGACCCTAAACGAGCTCCGGAATTCTCGTAATGGTACTTATACGACGATCGTGAAAAAATTATGGTCGTAGTGAAAGTTTCGGAAATACGAATTTCCATAAAATTTTTGAAACAGGCATTCATTATCTATTTGATCGTCGCTAGAAATATAAATAATTGCACCTTGAGTATGTTATAATAATATTACAATATATAGTAGGTTATAAAATTAAAGAATTTTTGAAGAAGATGTAGGTAGTAAACTAAAGTATGTGTCATGCACTACTGGTTGATCAAAATTTTGATTATTTTTCATCAGTCGAGATAAATTCAGAGATTTTTCGTCACAATTTTCACTAGATGTGACGAAGATATCCGAATAAAACATGTTCGCTATAACTCAGTGTATCAGACACATCTAATAAATTGTAAAGACTAAAGAAAGATATCACAACGTTCGGAAAATAATTTTCAATCAAATTATTATTTCCCGTCGAAATCAGCCGAAACGTTGATCGGGAAAGTTCGCGGCTTCATACGCGTGTTAAACATATAAACGTTTTGTTGTAGGATAATATGCATTTCCGTCGTTGACATCGGCAAGGACACTTATTATTGGCAATTGGATAAAGGGTCGACACGGGTAGCTTGACGAGACAGCGTCTAGACGTGGCTGACATCTTCAATTTCGCTTGCTCTTTCATGACGTCGTTTAAGAATGATACGTTCCTACGTGACATGTCGTTCTTACCGTCCGATATGTTTATTTCGGACTGGGTTTACGAGAGTAGCGCGTCAGCCTCGTAGAAGGACGAAGATCGATAGGAATGATCACGATCTTGCGAATAAACTCGAGGAATAATAGATTCGCTTTACGCTATCGTTGATGCAATGTAATATGTGTACAGAAACCAAAGTAAAACGTTAGCCTTTGGACTAATTGAGTGCGATTCTTTTTTATTATATTTTACAGGCTCTGTCCATCGATATTTAATTTAACTTAATTTTATTGTTTTATTGAAACCCGTGAGAAGTGCGAAAACATAACGCGAACCTATCGATATTTCTGTGCTATTAAAGGTTATCAATTTTTAAAGCACCAATTTTTTTATAGAGTATTCCCAGGAATTTATACTAACAGAAAGTACAAAGACTATAGAAGCAATTTTTTGATTATTTTCCAAAATAAAATTTTAAGAGATTCATTCATTTAAAAGTGTTAAACTCAGTACTTTCATAGGAATTTTTCACATCGATTTCACTGTATTAGCTATTTTGGAATTTGCTTTTATATATGTTGGTATAATAACGAATTTCTATATAATATTTAGATGAAATCTTTCTAGATTTCACCCTTAACCTCTGCGACCATTTTTCTCCTGTTCCGCCCCTTTTCGGCTTTCAATTCGACCGAAGATCGGCTGTTTGACGCGTAAGGATGATCTCAATTAAACGGGTTTATCCGAATCGACGGGGGGCCATAACCGGTGTACCAAGGGACAACGGCGTATCTGAATAAGAAATCAGAATACAGAGTGATCGCTTCACGGTGTTGTGAGAAAGGACACATGTCCAGAAAGACTTATGAATATCCTTGAATATCGTTCGTTCGGGGTGTAATGTGAATGCCCTTGCGACAATCGTTTTCAGCCACCTGAACTCTTGGAAGGGTAGCTGTGCGTTTTTTGTTACGTAACGCACTCTCGTTGCATCATGCGTGGTTTCTACCATTTCTAGCTTTGAGCCGTCAGGTGTTTACGAAGTTAAGGGTTGTCGAACTTAACGAGAGAATTAACGAAAAATTAAAGAATTGATATTTCATTTATAAATTGAAGAAAGTGGCAGATATTTGTTTTATTTAGGTGTATGTACAAGTTTAAATACAGATTTTTTAAAATTTAGGTCGCTACATTAGTCTTATTAGATTTTAATTTTTCATTAATTATATTTCTCAGCAACTTTGCATTGATTTATTCTATGAGTTTTGGATAATATAATCGATAGTAGATCATTTAGAATATTGAATTTAGTTCAGTTAATGAAAATTTCCATTAGAATTTTGAAACATTGATAGTCTAATGACTATACAAGAAGGTGTTCCATTAATTATGGATGATAAAACAAATCGAAAATATAAAGTACTATATTTTTATATAACGCTTCGTTTTCAAAAAAATCGAGCTTGAGAATTTGTCAAATATACAAGGTCATTGGTAACTGGTGGTACAAACGGAAAAGGGGTGATTCTACGCGAAAAGAGAAGTCGAAAATATAGAATAAAAATTTCTTTTTTTGTTTTGTTTTAATTTTTTTAAAGATCTACAGTGAGATCCGTTATAACGAGACGTGATAAGTGCACGCGTACCGAGCGAGAATTCAAAGTCGATTTTCTCGAAAACAAGGCCTCAAACGAAAAATTTTTATTCTATATTTTCGACTTCTTTTTTCGCGTAGAATCACCCCCTTTCCGCTTGTATCATCAGTTACCAACCACCCTGTATAAGCTTACTTATACGAGTACTTGTATTTGAACTTAACTAGAACGCCTTGTTTCCGAGAAAATGAAATTTGAAAAATCGAGTACGCGTATACTGGATCATAGTACATAGTATTAGATATAGTAATTTTTAACTATGATAGCTACAAAAGGTATTGGCATATTCCCTTATCTTCTAATGAAGCGTCTTTTATCAGATTGTGCAAGTTATTTTCCTAAAGTTAGTTATTAACCTAATATTAACCTAATAAATAGCCTAATATTAAATTTTTGTAATGTCATGAGAATAACACTAAATGATACACGATAAATTTAATATACTTAGACATCATTAATCTAAATACCATAATAAATACGATGGTGTGCAAATACTTTTTGTAGTCGCTATAAATAATACATCCAAACTCTATCTTCTTCAAGATGAAGCCTTAAATGGAAAAATTATGTTCCACATTTGGGGCTTATTTCCTAAGGCTTATTTATTTCATGTAGCATAAATCTCCTACTGATTGTTTACCAGCAATCGGCCGGTAATTAGCTAAGCAAATTTTTTAATTCGATTTTCCCGAAAGCGAAGTGTATTTGCATGAAAAAATGTTATTTTGACCATATCCTGGAGTTATTTTTTTTCGTTAAATCACCTCTTTGTCTGTCGTCCCGTGGTTACAGCCTGTATAACCAAAATGTAAGTTGTTCGTAATTCAAGTAGCCTCAGGCAACGTTACGTATCGGTCACAAATAGGACGCAACAATAGATGTGGCGTGCAAAAAGCGGAGTGTTTCGAATGTTGGTGAGCGTAGTTGGCGACTATCGTCGGAAAGGCACGGTAAGAGGGTTGGAAAAGGAGCGGTGTGGCTTGAATTGATGAGCAAAAACCAACGAAATCATGAGCGATTGCTCAGGATGGAGCGGCAGCACGCATCTCTCCGCTCCTTTCGCCGCTGCTGGCTGCAAAAGCAATTTTTTCTCGGTGTCGTCGACGCCGCCAGTCGTTAGCTGCTTTTTCCGAACTAATCTCAAGGGGTATCCCTTCCAGTCCAACCACGCCGCTGTATTATAATGAGGTGTGGATTGTAAATGAAGCTTAATGACGCCGACGTCGCAAGGTCATTTTTCAGCGTTTCGCCGTAAAGGAAGAGAACGTGTCGCCAACAGAATGAGTTTCGCTATCGCAATTAATATACCGGATAGGTTTATTTGTTTAACGAACGTGCGTGCTTTCGTTTCGTGATTTGACTGGCTAGTTACCTTTTTATGAGATATCTGAGTTATATGAGATATCTGAAGAGTTTGGAAAAACGCAGAAATATAAAGTAATTGTTGTGTAACGTTTGAAGAATGCTCCGAATTTTACGATAGAGTTTCGAATAATTTTATTTGCGTAGAATTCTGAAGTTTGGGTTTAAGATTTAGATTGCAGATATGTATGTAGTTAGATTGTAGATATCACATGAAATGTACTAGCTCTGACGATTAATCTTTCATATACGTAAATGTTACATGATGAAAATTACATATAACACAAAGATTCTACTGTGAAATTTCGAAATGATACGTAAGATTTCTAGAAAAATTAAAATACTTTTATTATTAACTACAGAAAAAAGATTTGTAAAATTGATGTTACAAAACCCATATTTCATGTTACAACTTACAATCTAAGAGATATTTTCTTCGTTATCTTAGTTTATTTTCAATATATCTTTTTCAGTTTTGCAGTTATAAATTCTTCAAATTCTAGAATATTCCTTTTCGAATTCTATAATGACGAATTATTTGCTGTATGAAATTTCAATGAAACAGGATTAATATTTAAATGTTTCTGTATATCATTCTACATTTCCGCTGTTAATGTTCGAAAGTATGAAGAATACGATGAACACGAAGTGCACGAATTTACGACGAAGACAAAGTTTTTATCAGTACATGTACCTTTTGATGAAAGGAAATGTGGTCAATGTATTCGCATCCGTTACACTTGCTGAAAAAAGGTAAAAAAGGATGATGGTAAACAGCAGCCAGCTGGTTCAATTGGGGTTGAAATTATTTGAATATACGAGTCATTTATCAAACGTGAAATTACCTGGATGAAACTCGTTCTTCGAGTGGGGTAATCTTCTTTCACGGAGCACGTGACAATTCTCGATTCGTGACGAAACGTGTTGGAAGTTGGGAGCACCGAGCAAAATATGTGCCTCGTTTGAAACAGAGCCTTGTCATTTTATTTGAATATTTTTATATCCAGCTCTTACATCCCCTTTTAGGAGACAACTTGGACATACTCTACAGAAACGTATATTTAAGTATTTATTCTTTGTCTTCTATTTATATTCTTCAAGAATGATTTTATTATAAGCAAACAAAGATAATAATGATTAGGCATTACCAAACAATATCTTGAAGTCTGTGCGAAAAATAATATGCATTTAACAATTGTGTCTTAATATCTTTATATCGTCGTGTCTTGTTTTAATACAGTGTCGCTCATGAAAGTTTGCTCAATTTATATTGACTCGATTTATATTTATATGCATAAATATTATATAAATATAAATATAAAATAAATGATAAAGTGTATATAATTTATATATGTATATAAATGGTAAAATATATGAATTAATAGCAAATGAATTGTATTGAAAGAAATGTATTGCAGATTTTTGTGCAATTGTGAGAAATGTAAATGTGCAAAAATGCATAGAATGCACATAAGGGACAAAAATGTATAAAATAACCAAAATACATGCTATAATATTTATTGGCTGAAACAAATCTCTGTCTGGGTCCTATTTCTGTAATGATCTTCATAAAAATATGAATTTGCATAGATATCCGCATCCTACTAGATAGATCAAAAGCAACTTACTATCTCCTTGTAGTTAGACACAATATCTATATCATATGAAATAGTAATTGTTTATTTTAATTGTTTATCATTGGTATGTTAAACTTAAATACGCGACTCATTCAAGTGTTAACATATTTGAAATATTATTTTTAGAATTACTCAGAATAATCCTTCTATCAGTTCGAAAGAACCTTCTCTATTTTATATAGGTACATTGACAAGTAAACGAACTGAAGGTAACTCCTTAAATGACAAAACTGTATGATAACGTTTGACATTTACAGATGCCAGTTCCCTTATTGCATGTTACCTCTCAAAAATAAATTCAAAACAAAAATAATATAAGATTTAACAAAGTATAAAGTCATCTTGAGTCTTTTTGTCATTGCTTTTGTAACTAAATTATATTGCATTAAAAGAAGCAAATGTGCGTATACTTGTGAACGGTAGTATATGTAGCTATCCTTCAAAAAATCGAATACGACTGATCACACATGTTCGACAGATTCACTGGAACAATCGATCATCGGATAGAATAAAGCAAAAGCAAAATACTTAAAATAACTACAGACAGCTCGGAATCGTTGATTCCCCCCCCC
>NT_176676.1:1230488-1250950 GCF_000188095.3 Bombus impatiens | reverse complement strand
CCCCCCCCTTCGTTGACAAAGGGACAATGAGAGTACATTTCACCAGATATAATAGTTGAACCCCTCGAGTGCAGCGTACATCGAATCCGTTACACTTGCTGTTAGTGGTAACACAATGAAGGAAAGAGGAGAAAAGAAACGAAAACAGCAAGTCCCCCTAGTTGTCAGTCAAATGTGCGCCACTTGGGGCGAAATGAGATAGGGGAGCTCGCTTCCGGACCAGTTTTCGAATCGCCTTGTTATGAAGTGTCGTCACTTAAGTATCGCATTTGTATACGAATTGCTCGCTTGCGGTTCTGGATCGGAACTCCCCCCGTTCTTTTAAGCTCCAACCACATTATATCGTCGTTTAACTTGACGCGTGAGAAGGGAGGGGAAGATCGCGAATGAACGTCGTTTTTAACCAGAAGAAACGGAAGCGAGAGGCAGAGAAGATTCGACTCGAATTGTTCAGGATTCGTATAAATAAAAACTGCAACAGAGAGTTCGGCTGTAGTGGTTAACAATAACAATCTGGACTTCGTCGTTGCATCGATCAGTGGTGGTCGGTAAGCTCGACGAAATATCTAAGGAACGATTGAAAAAAATCACGTAGGTTCACTGAAGCGATGGAATCGAGTGTACCGTGAGTGGAATCAAAGCTTAATGCATTTTATATAATTTGAAAATTGATTTGAACATGGGGAAAATTCGCTACACTGAATTCGTTTTTAATATTTGTTCTTCGTTTTGCAAATTGTGAGGTTACACGAAATATTTTATTACTTACTTCATAACTTATGAAGTTTGGTGATTCTAAAATCTTGATATTTAAATTCGTTTCCTTCTCTTTCAAAATTCTTCGATATTCCAACATCAATCATAATTCGTAACGAAAGCAACATTTTATTTTCACTTTAATTGTACCTGTTTCAATTAACTAAATATACAAACAAGAAACAGGATTATTATCTCCAGTGAATATATAGATTTCCATAAGAAAATGCCTTGAAGAATCTATTAAAAGCATTATCCATGAATAATAATGTAATTAGACTGCTGATATTTATGCGAATATTATTAGATTATTTATGCAAATCCATATTTTTCGGAATGTAATTATTCATCTATTAAATACTATAACTATATTTTTCATATTTTATATATTTTTGCATAATTCGATATTTCGATATTTTGTACATTTCGTGCATTTTTGCATCTTCGAATCTTCCATAAATGCATCAGAACTCACAGTCTAGATATAACAAACGAATAACATATGTATCGTAGTAATATTTTCTATCACGCGCGCAAGTGGAACTTGATCCCATCGCTAGCCGCGTACGAGACGAAATTTGTTCTCGGCTTCCATTTCAAGATACGGTGCAGCTGCACGAATGATGTTGTCCCGGCGAATTCCGTAATATCAGAGGAGCCTGGGAAATATTTCTTCGTTCGGCGGTCTGCTTGCTCGACGAAAGGAGCCAGAATTGGTTTTTGCGCGAAGTCACGGACTCATCGAGCAGCAACCTATCGATTTACAATGAGCGATCGTCCGCGTCGTTGAAACCTGGCCCTTGATAAAAACTAGTATTGGATTAACGCGCACACGGAGACCCTGAGTTTTTCGGCAAACCGATCAACTTCGGAAGAAGAGATTGAAGTTTATGAAGATGTTTCGCTCTTGTAGACACATGTCAGCCTCCCTCGATTCTTATGCTTTCCAGCGAAAGTCCATCTTCTTTATTCCCTTCCTAGGAATTCGAAGATTTTCTCATTCAGTTTTAATAACGTGTAACGATCTTCGGTCATTTTTGTTTCGATCGAACTTTCGTTTAACTCGTTGCTTCACGTACTCTTTTATCTCTTTATTTTTCGACTCGGGTTTCTTTCTGATTATTTCATGATATGCAATATTTTTTTAAATTGTCTGTTGTTTCCTTACGAAGACTGTCTTTTATAAAATCAGAATCTTTTCTTTTTTTGCTATTCTTTATTATTTACTATTTCACGGGCAAGCAAGTAGTCACTGTTGAACATATTTCCTTTGGTATCTCAAATATTGTAACCTCTTCCATTACTTTCGTAACTTGTATAACTTTGATAGATAACATTTTTGCAATGTATTTTATAGAGTATGAAATTACGATACTGTTATTTCATAATCTTCAGTAATTATAGAATGAAAATATACCCGCAATATCTTCTCCATTTTTGAAATGAATAAGAGAGCCAAAATTTACAGCCGAACAAAGATCATAGCCGCGCAAGAATATCCATTCCCACTTATCAGCTTCTAAAGCACACGACGCGGCGGTAACGCTCCTTTGGAAACAGCTGATTGAGTCTGAAAGACGTGGCTTCTCTTTGGCGTTAAGGTCTTCATCAAGAGTCCGTCGAATCGTTTCCGTATCAATACCGACAGGTTACCTATATACCGTTGGACGGTCTAAGTGGGAAAATAAACGAACGCTATATCTCGTTAGCCAGTTGGAGGCTTTTATCTTGGCGTGGATGCACGTTGCGTTATACCGTGAAATGGAGTCTCGTCGATGGAAACGATGTTGAATTTCAGTCCTCTTCCCATTCTTGACTCCCTCCCGAGGCCTCCATCATGGCCGTGATAAGTGGCTGCCGTTTGCACCGTGGGCGCCAGAACAGTTCCTCTTCCTTTTTACCGAAACTTCATTTGTACAAGTCATTAAGGACCTACCGGGGTAGACGAGATCGAACACGGCTCTCAGGAAACCCGCTCGTTTTTATTTTGCTCCCTCTCGCCTCCATCCTGAGCCAAAGAGAACCCCGTGGGAGGTGGACGGATCGCTTTTGATTTAGAAAGGATGAAATTCTTGCTCTCGGTGAGTAATCAATGTGGGATAAATTGTGATGCGTTAAATTAGACGCGGAAGGGGCGGGTTTACGGGGAATAAGATGTTGATTGGTTTTTGATTAGAGAAGGGTTGAGAAAAGATTTGTAATCGATGGATGAAGTTGTGTACTTTAAGGATAAATATTGGAGATTGTATAGTAATTTAGCAGGTAAAAAGGAGTCTTTCGTATGTTTTTAATCGATGTACACCGCCGGTCATACATTTTCGTTACGTTCATTGAAAACCTCTAACAAATTTTATTTCATTCGGGATTTGATATTATAATCTACATTGAAAGATACGTATAGTACGAATGAAGTAACAAATTTATAACAAGATACTTGGAAAATAAAAGCAATGAAAATACAGTTTCTACTAAATATCAGCCGATGTCCTATAGTCTTTCTTTTACAAAGGTATCTTTTACCACAATGCAACTTTATGCAAACATGAAATCTATTCTGCCAAATGTTGTGGTCCTTATCTTAATAAAATAAAATGGATCACACATAATTCAATAAAATAATAATAAATATGATAAAAATAAATGTGTAATTCTAAAAATAATAAATTTTAAAAATAAAATAAATATGAGGTGGATTAAACGTATAGGTTTGTTTGATAAAGAAACGAGTATTAAAATAAGTACAGAGATAATGCATGCCAGTGGTAAACGTCGTTCGCTCAATGTTACTGTGCCGATCGAAGAAAGGACAATAATATCCTACCTTAGGGAGTGCGTTCATATATTTATATTGACGGACGTTACCACAAAAAGTTAACCTTATTATGTAACTCTGGCTGAAGATTACAAGAAACGACAATAACAATCTGTTCAAATTTCATTTGCCTCTAGACCTTGTAAACCAACACAATCGTTAGTATTCTAAGACACAATAATACGGGTCTCTGCCAGATTTGAATTTTCCGTTGCCACTTGAACTTTTTCTACGCTAATGTACCAGTACGGTTAAAAAAAATAATGATAAAATATGATCGGCAGTCTATGCATTTCACACTTTATAGTTATATATTTGAATCGTTCGATGATCGAGAGAAGAGGAAGAAAAAGAGGAAACTCGTTACGACCTTCGATGCAGCGGTTATGGCACAATTCACGAGATATAACAATGTGCCACAATTATATCAATTTTGTCTCTACTTATCTTAGCAGATTGGTATGAAAAATAGCATAGAAGAAATGTTTACGATCTTTACTTTACAAAATAACATTCTAAGAAATACAAGTAACGCTTTACTTAATTTTAACTAATTATATATAACATGTTATAACTAACACAATGTGTTAGTACGGTTTGAGTACGGTTGAGTACGGTTGAGTGAAATGAATATACGCTATATACGAAACATACGTATATGCAAATGTCTTATAATTTATAATTGCGTCCCATACCGTATATTCAGAAAGGCCATAGAGTACAAAAGTCGCGTCGTCGAAAGCTTTCATCTTGCCTCTGGTGCTTCGGTGGTTGAATCACGAGCTCTTTTTCCCCCAGTCAGAGCCGCATGCAGTATGCGTAGTATGTTATCGCACAATGCGACCGTAAATGCATTTATCGGATTGACCATGGAGACAGGCCAGCGAAACGGCCACGACGTATATCTTGGCAGGCATCTTCGGTCGGAGAATTCCGAATAATTTGCTTCGCTCGTTGCCAGAGATTTAGGCTCCATAATACCGGGTGACTCGTTCGTTGACCGAAGGAGAAACTCGCGTTTGTGACGATAAAACCGCAGCACACCGGATAATCATGGATGACGCGGCGCGGCGGAGGATTCCGCGCATTCGTCAGGCGGCGATTATTTTACACGCGCGCGTCACGACCGATTAGGGCAACGAGACTAATCGGCGTCCTTAAACGGCGAGCCTGCGCATTCTTCTTGCCGACGCGACGAGCGAGCAACCGATGTCGCATGATCGTGTGAGGAAGAAATTGAGGAGAGAGTTCTTCCCGAGGATCGTTGAAGGATAAATTGTGATAAATATGGCGAAGTTAGGGATGTTTCTTGCAGGTGGATTAAAGTTGGAAAAGAATTTGAAATTGATTAGGGGAATTTGAGGTGGACCGAGTTTGTTTGGGTGGCATTTTATGTATCTGCGAAGTTCGGAGTGGAAGAATGGGCAAATTTGTAATTATCGATTAGTTAAAGTTTAGTCTCTACTTAGAAAGAGTATTTGCATTTGAGCTGAGTTAATTTGATGTTTAGATGACGTCTTATATACAAGATAATTTGAAAAGTCTGAAATGAAAGGATGGAATTTTGCCTAAATAAAGTTAGACGAAAAAAATGTTGAACCTTGGTTGGAATATTTTGTTTCATTTACTCTTAGGTAGACATCTCATTTATTTAGTAGAAATCCCACTAGAAAGATTATAAGATAAACAACGATTAATATTTTGCTTACGATGTTCAATGGATTATACTGGTACTGTAGTTCAGCAAATACTAATTCCATAAAAAGGCTACATTTCCATACGAACTTCCTAAATAGCCTAATATTTCATAATATTTGTTAAACGAACTATAAGGCTAGAGACGATTAAAAAGCGTTGGTATCCAGCCATTATTCTCTTATATTTTTCGAGTGCTTTCCACGGACGATTACATCGCGAGAAATTGTCTCATGACGAGCGGTTTCATCAGTTTCGTTCCTCCACGTGGACAAAAGTGACGCGAGAGAGAGAGAGAGAGGCAGCCAAACACGTCGGGACGATTTTTATCAGGATTCACTTCTGCCCCAAAAATTCCAGCGAGATTCGCCGAGTTTTTGGTTCCAAGCGATTAGGCTCGAAGATACGAGGCCGAAACAAACAAATAAGAACAAGCGTGGCCGGCTACCTACTATTCTCTACGTTCACCATGAATCCTCCCGGTGTCTTGTTGTCGGTTCGTGCCGAGGCAGGTGCACACCACCGTAGAATTACTCGAATGTGACAAATATGCCAAACATCTTCGCTTAGGAGAGTAGAGAGAATAGAAATTTTTTATTCCTCCTCTTTTTTCGCCGCTCTCGCAAAAATCGAGCCATTGTTTTCTGTATCCGACTTCTTTCGTTCTTTCTTTCTCTCTTTCTTTCTTTCTTTCTTTCTTTCTTTGAACGTTCCTGTCTATTCTTGGAAAGTAGTCGGGTGTGGTCAAATATTTTGTACTTCTAGTCAGTTTGAAAATTTAATATTTCATTTTTATATATTCTGCTTGATTTTAGAATTTGTAATAAATTGTATTGAATAGTTTTTTATTCGTTTTATGAAAATTTACAAACATTGGTAATTGGGATGGAAATTGATGACGGATGTTACGTTTTTCCTGTGTCGTAATTTCAGTTGGTTTTTATTGGACGGCTTCAATTCAAATACATTATATTTGGATGCATTGTATGTCGACTGTGACATGTATAGCAAACGACGATTTTAGCACGGTCATATACCTTTTGCATTGTCACGAAACTCCAAGTTGAGTGCACTCGAATTTCAGTGAAGTCGAGAAGGCGTTCCGGTTCCTCCCATTGTCGCACTTTCAAATTGCTTGCCGCTATGAAAGACATTATACTTCTTGGTTCTGCCTTTGAGTCTCTCAAACCCAGTGGTTCTCTTTTTCATACGCGCAAAAAGCCTTATAGTATCATATAAATATAAATATAAATCGTTTGGTTAAATATAACATTTGAAACATGTCGGAATAAATATAGAAATATTTCTCGAAAAGATTGAAAGACGAAATTTTGATTTAGCTTAGAGGATTAAGAACGAAGGTGACCTGCATTCGCAGTTAATAATATAATTCACAGTTAAAGTCAATATATTTGGAAAATGATTCAAACATGATCGTCAAAATCTCTTATTTTATTCGAATAATATAATCAACTCAAATGAGATATTATTTAAAAATAACTTATTTGAGTTTCCACCAAAATAAAGTTACTTTTTCTATGTTATTTCTAAGATTCAAATAATAAATTAATTGAAATAATTCATTACTTCAAATTGTTATTTTTTATTTCATTCCGAATAACATTTTTTCAAGGCTGGACTGAGGTATTTCAATATCTAAGCGATTCAGTTACGTACGTTTAACATTGTTCAGAATTTCATTCGTTCGAAACTTACCTTACAAAGTGGAAGTCGCAGTGAATGTTGTTTGATTTCCGTTTTGCGAAAAGGTTGAGGATCGTTTTGAATAGAACAGAACAAGAGTTCTGAATGAAAAGTCATTCAGGATAAGACTCGCCCACGGTTTTGGAGTTCATTGATGCTTAAACTTCATCTTTGGCGGATGGTCCATCTGCAGCCAACCATGTTGCTGCGTTCTCGTTGCAACCCATGGCGGGAATATTGTAGAATAATTCGAAGTGAATCGACTCCCATCGTTCTTTTATTGACTAAGTAATTGTCGAGCCTAGTACCTCGAGAATTGCTTCTTCTCCTATTTTGCGGCTTTTCCAGAAATGGGCGAAGGTTATTGCTGTTTTCATTGACATCCTCTGAATATCCTATTGGGAAGTGAAGTTTTCCTCTTCTAAAGGCACTTCTGCCGATCTTATATATTATGCTTTAGAGCCTATTGAGAGTGGTATATACAGATACTTGTATAGCAGAACCATGATCTTCCAGTGAAATGTAGAAAAGATCGTAAAGGTCTAAATAAAAAGTTTAGAAAATTTATATTTTTTATGATATTTTGGAACAAAAATGTTCAGGGAAAAATATACATTTTCATATTTTCCAAATAGTCATCAGATATTTAAATTTTTAAATTTTCAAAGATTCACGTTCTTATTTAAATGATGCAGATTTCGAATTACATAATATTATTTGAATTTTCAGTCTCCCTAGTTTCGACTTTTTCAGTTTCGAATATTCGAATTTTCAAATTTTCAAATATCTGGATTATCTAAATTATCCCAGTTTGAAATTATTATTATTTGAAGTTTTTAGAAATTACACGTTCCAAAATTTTCTAATTCATTTCTCGAGTTATCTTAAATACTATTTCTCTTATATTCTTTAATCACTTTCATATTTGTAATTAATTTTCATTCAAACACATCTTAAACTTATCTAAAGTTGCATCTGCATCTGACCGATGCATAATCGTTTCATGTTTCCGTCTCTGCGTATCTTTTTTTGACCGAACATATCGCGTAGCGTTCTGACTGACTGACGAAGAAAAACGCGAAATTCATTCAAGATGCGAGATATCGCCATCAATGAACCTTTGCAAGGGACTCTTCTTATGAAGAGTCGAGCGACCGACTTTGTAGTGGCAATTCATTCACTATTTTCTAAAAATTTGACACGCTTCAGTGCTCTTTGCAAATTTTTGGAGGGTCTGAAAGAGATAGATGATCAATGGCCAGTTCGCTCAGACGGTCTGCTCGAAGCGATAAATAAAAGTACCAAACAATAAGTAGCTCGAGGCTGGGGTAACCAAACCGCCGTTTTGCTGAGAAACGAAGAGTTTCCAATGGCCGTCGAATTTATTCACGATGTTTTAAGTATCTCTTTGTAATCTCATTTAAAGAACCTTCACTAAAGACGGCAGAAGCGATATCAATGGAGATTTTAATAAATTTAGGTAGCTTTATTAAACGACTTTTACTTTTTATAGAAAATGTTTTATAAGAATGAAACATGACAAACACGAATTATGTTTATTTACTTATTTTTATCATTTATGTTTATTTTTTTATTATTATTATTTATTAGCAAATTATGAGCTTATACACTCTTATACTGCTCTTTGAGAAACTTTCTGTTATTTATGACGGCTTGGGATAACTTCCGTCACATACATTCTTTATCATGATGAATTGCGAATACCATTTTGAATCAATAGAATAAACTAAAATGTTTTTCTTTTCCAGCGGTTTTAATAAAACGTTGGATAAATCAAAATGTTTTTCATCGTTATATATACATTAAAATTTTGTTTATGTTCATAATTCACGATAAGCTTCACCATTCTGAACCTCTTCTCTCGTATTTGTTTATTACATAAAATATCCTCCAGCGAATACAAAACTCTGTTTGAAACTACCAATTTGATACATCAAACATTCGCCACCTACCGAATTAATAATTAAAAAGGTAGGAACGCTTCCGTGACTCTGCTTACACGCCTGCTAGAACTACAAGAAGCATGCATATTAAATTTCCAAACTTACCCGACTTCAGCATATTCAATCACTCGACCAAACACTGGCCGATCTCCCTCAGCACAGCGATACCCGCTAATTTCGCTGTTCTCGCGTCGAAAAGCGCTCGTTACTCGACGTTCATCCCTCTTGGTCGTACGTCCCGCTGTGCAATCTTCCTCTCCACACTGACAGCCAGTGGTACGTCCGTCGGTATATCGTCGAAATTAAAAAAAGTCAAATAGACCGGCACACTCGATGCACCAGCTGCTTCGTCTCGCCGCACCATAGCTTGGACGTATTTTCTCGCTTCTCGAGAAGGCACGTGGGTGGCGGCGTGGCACTTTGCCGGTTTTATGAGGCCCTTAAGAATCGTCCCAGGGTCCGTACCTCTCTCTCCTTTGCTCTTTCTTCGATACGACGGGACGCGACAGTTCGTTCGCTCTTGGTCTCGTTGTCCGCGCGTCTTTCCCCCTTGCCCCGCGCGTGCTCCAAACTTTTTGTAGAGTCGCCATTACTCGACAAAGTCCTTTGCCCGTTTGGGACCCTTGATGGATGCCCATTGCGTGGGCATCGTCGTTCCACTCTACCCAATGGGCTGCGACCGAATCCACGGTCGGTTGCTCTGCACGAAAAGGCACGCGTCCAGCTTTGTAAATCGTCTTGCTGCCATGCGATCAACCCAAGCTGCCGCGAATTTACGAAAGGGAAAACGCAACAATAAGTTTGGTACTTTGTTTAGCGAGCCAACCTCGTCAAATTCTTCCTTCTTCGGTTACTTCTCTTTCGCTTCATCTTCTTTTTTCTTGGATTGTATTTTTTTTTTTTTTTTCTTGCTTCTGGCAGTGTCTCTGACAGATATACGCACCCTACGGAGTCGTACTGCTTACGGTCACCTTTCCAGGAGATTCAACAAAGAATCGGGAGTAGTATAGTTATTATTTTACACTGGTTGTGTGGATTTTTGTCGTGAAAAGAGTTGTGGTTTTGAGAGAGGAATCAAAATGTAAATACACAGGCTAGCGGAAGTATTCGAACGCTTGCAGACACCTTTTATGAATATGTTACGTGTGTTATACGAACCATTTTGAAATTTTACTGGCACTGTCACAAGATTTCACTATCGCGATTATATTGATAAAATTTGGAAGAAATCTCAAAATAAATGTAGAAATTGCGTGATATTTAGCATAAGTATGTACATGTGCACTTTGCAGACATTAGAAAGGTATTTAGACAGTCAATTATTTAATATCTTCAAAATACCTATTCATCCTGCGTACTAATTTTTTACTAAACATATGTTTGAAAGAAATATCTTGTAATTTCTATATACATTCTCAGATTGGTTTCAAATTCTATCGATGTAATACATTTTCCTCCAACTATGAATATTTAGCTACAAAAAATACGAATGCTTCTAAATAAAAATATAAGCAATAAGTATCAATATATTCATCCCAAGTTTCAGTGATGAAACGAAACTTGGACATCGATCAATTCCATAAACTATCGTAAAAGGCAGAAAAAGTGACAACATTACGAATGTTACTTTTTAAAGTTCACATTGGAATTTATGATTGTTTATACGACCTTCTTTCGACGAATCGTTTCATGGGAGAGAATTATGCATTTTTTTAATTGAACAATAATTATATTTTTGGCCAATAAACTTGAGAAATTGAGGAAAATATAGACAATTGAGTCATACACTTACTTACAGTTAGGTTAATATTCGAATACAGTACTGTCTTTGTATTCGTTGATTTATACAAGAGGGTATTTAAATATCGCGTAGCTCATTTTACGAGAATATGTACCATTTATTGTAACTTGAAAATACGTAAACAATTTCTTCCTAATAATGTCTAATTGCACAATGGATCTTTAAGGAAAACGGGGTTGTCCTCTTTGTTTCTTAAATTCTGTGCGGTCTTCCTTATAGCATTCAATGTATTCGCGTAATATCTACGACAATTAATACTAATAAATATTTCACGATAACTTTTACCCTTTCCCTACAATAAATTTTAAGTTACCTTCCATCAAAACTAATACTCTTTCCTTTTCGTAGCATTAAATTTTTTGGTGTATCATAAAACTATCGGCGATAATTTTTTCTGGCCTTTATTATATAAATGAATCATATGAAATAAATCTGTTTCATTGCTCTAACTGTTTCTAAGGATTACGATCGTAGAACGTAAACAAGTATCGAAATATTAGCGTGATATGAAAATACGACGATATTTGAAAAATCTACCGTACAATTAAGTCTTATTGTTAGAAAGATGATGTTTGCGTATTTTTAAACTCTAATAAATAATCCATATTTTCGTAAAATAAACGACACACTACTTAAATCATTCCTTTTTATACGAAGCAATAAATACAGTGCTGCGTCCGAACATGTAATGTAATATATGTAGATATGTAAGTTCATTGCACGATTGTATAAAATAGAAGAGAAATTTATCGTAACATTTCAACGAATTTATCATTCAATAAGATATTCCACTCGGAAGATCTTTCCGTCGGAAATCTGATAGTGGCTCATTGTCAGTAAACTCGGATAAAATCAAGGTAACCAAACGAATGTAACACCTACCTAGTCTTAATTTCCATGAAACGATTATTGGATCAAGATAGGGCGATTCGGGTGTCGTTACAGCTATTGGAATCGAATCCTCTAGAAGCCGTGCAAGCCACGCTGCATTTGTTCGCGTGCACGCGAATAGTTGTCAGGATGACCAAGATACACCCACGCGACGATAATAAAGTCACGGCCGATTCGCTCCTGTCGCTTTACCACGGATAAGGAGTAAAATATCGTCGCGTCGCCGTCAAGACGACGATCTCCTGGCAGAAATTCGATCTTCGCTGCGGTTTTTTTCTTTCCTTCCTCTGGAACGTTCAACATTCTCCGTGACGCGACACCACGCCGCGTCGGAAAAGATATTACAATGTAATATGCAAAGCGTACGCCTTGAGAGGATCTCTCTTAAGTGATTCCTCAAGTTCGCGATCCGCTCGAGTGCAAAGACGTGTCCGGGTCCGATAAACGAACTCCTCGTTGCGTCACTAAATTTCGCGAAATAAAATTCGACCCGTAACACTTTTTGTGAGCAACTTGTCCGTGGCCTACTGTTCATACAAATTTGTATTTTTTTTTCTTATATTTATGCAAATAGATTAATAAAAATACATATTAGTAAAACTTGAAATAAATCTGAAAATATACAGCGACTCGCAAAAGTCTTCAAATAGTTAGCAAAAAGGCTTTTTTGAATTACGTGCATTATACTGTACGAAACTTTTTGAAATTTCCTTAGTATCGTAACGAGACAGGACCATCGTAATTATAATAGGAAAATTTGAAAGAAATCATAAAATCTATGTACAAGTTACAAGACATTTATCGTAAACAAACGGTTAGTGAAAAGTTAGTATGCTAAATGAATAATCACTTAAAAACGCAATTAACGTTCAAGATGATCTCATTAAATATCGTGGCTTATTAATATAGTGAATCATTGATTGTTCAAATACTTTACGAACTGTATACTTCCAATAATTATCTTGTAATTTCTATATGTATACGTATGTACATATTTAGAACCGGTTAAAATTTTTTTTGCTGAAGTTATCTACCAATAGATACCGATAGATATAGTAAAGATTATAAACGTATTATTGCCAGAAACCTTCATCTTCAACTTAGATTCAGAGCATATTCTGCCAGTGACTGTTCATCGAGCCGCAGCTGTTCCTCGCGCTCAACGTAGCTCGTCGCATCGCAAGAACCGTCAATATACGAATCATTTTTGTCGTTGTAAAAGTAAAACTCGGCGCTTTTGTGATACGTTGGACCATTCTCGGTTCCCGTGTCTGACCGGCAATTTGCTTACAGAAAAAGGAGTTACAAGCATAGGTGACCAGCATCCAGCAGGAAGTAGGATGGAAGAAGATGGTTTACGAATATCTAGAGGGCTATCACAAGCAAATCACCGACGTTCTTCCATAGAAAATCATTTTGAGACCAATTTTTCTTTCAACAACGAACGCAGTCATACAATAATAGTAATTATGGTATACTTAAATTTAGAACAGATAGATTAAGTATAATCTTTCGAATAGGACATGTAGTCCCATTTATAGTAGAATCTTATTTTCCTAATAAACCTCACAACTGGATGACAGAAAAATTGTAATAATTAGACTGTGGATGCTAATGCAGTTAAATAAAATATGTATGTAAAATATTCAAAGCAAAGTACTTGTTGTAATATTTAGTGAAAGAAACATTCTCCTTCGGCTATGTCCATAGAGATAAATTTACATAAATTTATGTTGTCCCGTTAGTCCGGAAAGGGTGAAATCGCGTAAGAATGATGCATGTACGTTGCAATTTCGTAGGCGTATGGACCGCAGGAAGGGAAACGGTATCACGAAAGAAGAAGAAACAAGAGTTGGATGAAAAAAAAGGGGATGGTGGAAGTGGAAGGTGGAGGAGACCTTACGAGAGAAGACTATGCACTCTTGCAAACAAATGGCTGGCGATTATCTGCAATTTGCCATATATGTATACCGGTGCGGCGCCGTAGCCTCCCCCTCGCGTTCCAGCCGACAATAGCACGGCTGTTCCTCGTTTTCGTGTCTGTTTTCGGTGTGCCGAGCTTCACCCCTGGGGCCATACATCGATCGCCGGGTAATTGTCAGCGCTCAGCGCCCCAAACGCAGGTGTAGCACCAGGGTAACAGCGAATAGCCGCAGGGTGCTACATAAGTGCGTTAATTTATATATTTCGACCGGCGGGCATCGCGAGAGGAAAAAGTGGCAAACCGAGGCTGCCGGGGTGAACCACGCGAAATATCGGCGGCAGCCGATAGATATTCCTTTAAGAGAATGATATACCTATGAGATAGGAAAATCGTATAAGTACATTTATTATTAAAAAACCACATATGCTGCCGATCAAAAATACACAATCTCTGACAAAAAATTTTGAAGTTGCAAGGAAATAGCATTTCTTAATATTTTGTTATGCTTCCTCGTGTGTGTATGACTTCATTAATATATTCTGGTATTGAGGAAATAAGGTTTGTACGATCCGTGGGTGGTATTTCTTACCGCGATGATTTTATAGCTTTTTGGAATCTATCGTAGCTATTTACAGCAGTGCTATATCAAAACGATGAAGTAATCATCGAACTGTCCCGATCTAAATTTCATTTTGCCATTAATATATTAGTAACTACAAAAGTACATATTCGCGTACCATTGTATTCATCATAGCATTTGTATGACAATTAAATAGATCCAAGTATATTAAATTCCGTATCATTTAGTGGTATATTCGTATGACTATCAAAACTTCATGCTATAAAGGCGGAATGTGGTTAAAAGCTTGGTAGAGAAACACGTTTTATTGGAAAATAAGGATATGTGCCCATTCCTTTTCGTAGCCACTGTATTTTAGTATTTTTTGTATACTATTAGTATACATCGATCAGTGTTCACAGGGAATTGAGAATGAAATAAAACACTAAATACGAATATGGAAACAGAATTGGCAAATACACTGACTTGTATCTTATTTTATTTCTACGATACTTCCTAAGAAGATGTTAAATCATGAAAAAGACGCAAGACAATATTAAAACAATATACAAAATCCGCATTAATTTACTGAAAAATTACTTTAACAATTAACCTTTTTATCCTACAAAAAAGTATTCAAAATTACCTTTATTAAAATTCCTCGATTCAAGAAGTACCTGTCGCAAAAAATTCTTGTCAATCATTTGTACAGGACGCGACGATGCCAACACCGAAAAACGGACGAATACCTTGATGAAACTCAATCAATACCGCGTAACAGTCATTAATTGTCGGCATACTTTCTTGTGATAGTAGACAATATTGGAGCCAAGTCTCTGCGGCGGCGGCTGGGGTCGGTCTCTCGTTTCAAGCTGCGAGATTCCCTCTTTTTTAGTTTTCGTTGCACTTGCACGTGCGCCACGTGACGAGGGCCGTCACAGCTGCCACATGCAGCTCGTCTCTCGGTTGTCGTTGGTTGCTCCTTGGTGCAGTGGCTGCCGGCCCAAAGAAAGAGCGTCTCGCTCGCAGAGAATTTTTCGGGTTAAAGAGAAGGGATGGGGAAAGACTGATGAAAGGATGCGACTCGCCGCTCAACACGAGGAAGTGTCTCGTGTGTCCCGATTACTTGCTTCTTTCTCCGCTTCTCCTGTCGTATGGACACTCGATATTCCAAGCGTGTATCGCGTGTGCCGCTTATAGGGCATCGTGGCTAATGGCCCGTAGATTACTGCGTGTTGCACGCAACTTCTATGCACGGGGTGACAGGTAAGGCCGTTGCGTCGGGACACTCGATATGCTCGACAGCCTGATAACCGCGCCGCATAATCCATTACACGTGGAAAGAGTCCGAGGAATTAACCCATTAGGCGACCTGCTTTCCTTCGTTTCTTTTTTCTGTTAGGGTGGTTAAGCTTTCAGTTTAGGAAGATAGGAAGATAGTTGGTAGGTGGTTGATCATTTCTTTGTTCTTATAGGGATTGAAGTGATGAACTTGATGGGATATGATTAATGTTTTCACATCTATCGGTAAAATATCTCGCCATGCAATATCGTTTATGACACTTTGTGATACGCTTGGAACGAGATATCTTGTAATGCAATGTCGTTCACATGATGCTTTGGACGAGCTGTAAGTGGCAACAAAAATAAGTGTACAGTGTACAGGTAATGGTAATAAGCATCAATGGAGTTTCATTAAATGCGGCTTGTTTACACAAAAGTGTAAATATTAATTTCAATTACTTACTAAATAATCTGTATACTATAACAATATATAATAAATAGAATTTAGACATACAACGCTAGTACTGGTTCCATTAAACTTCATTCACACCTATTATCATTATCTGTCCATTTATTTTTGTCCCTGACTGTATCTCTCATGTCTGTTCATTAGAACTCGAGATATCTCGTCCAACGATTCGGGTAAATTAAAAAGAGCTGCAAACATTATTTATTTTTATGGAGATCGGATAACAAAATTATTGGGACACGATTGAAGGAATTAATTTATTGAACAATATAGTGATTTGTTCGATTTCGTTCTGAAAGTTGAGATGATTTAAGTTTAAGTTTAGAAAGCTAGAAAAGTTACTAGTAGCTGGTTAGTAATATTTTATTTTTGTAGAGCCTAAGATACTGAAGTTTATCAGATTTAATGGTAGGTTGAAAAAATGTATTCTAAACTAAACAATGTATTCAGTTCTTTAATTTCCTTCTTATCCAATGAAATACGTATATAAGATTGAATAATAATTGGATAAGATCGAATATTAGGATTATTTGTCACTCCATAGTCTTATAAAAATAAAATGAAACATTGTTCTTTTCATTGTAATGAATATCGAATATCGAGGATTTATTCAACTTTTATCTCAAACTGATTTTTGTTGGAACTACATGATTAGATGTGTTTAAAAATTTTTTGGTATTCGTATAATTTACAGCGGTGCAGTGTACACACCGTGGCCGAGGATTAGAGACCAGGCGCAGGGAAAACAAACGAGAGTACAACAGCGAAAGTATGGGCGCACGGCTCGACCGTTCGTACACGCAATTATCTATCGACAGATTTGCATTTCCTATTTCTTGAATGTTTGCGTACTGCCAGGTGTTTGCTACGCTATACTTCCTGAACACAGTTTTTACGACAACTAGGCGAACAGTTGTTCCGTCTACGACACTTTTTATCCGGATTATCCGCCGCGATTAGATTAAGCACCATCGAAAATTCTGTCTATAGAGTGTCGAACCTGTTAGCTTTCCCGAATTTCCTACAAATATTTGCTAGCAAATATCGACGATGTGGTAGAAAAAAGAATTTAAGGAAACCTAAGGAATCGGCGTAGAGATTTATCGATCGTGGTCAAAATACTCAAGTGCGATAAGAGAAGCAAATAAAATTGATTATTTCAATATACGTCGATTTAACGAGCTGATTAATCGCGTTTGTTCTCGGGCGTTACGAAAAAATTTTTTGTAGTCTGTTAACTGCTCGCTCGAAGCCATGTGATTTCCCTTCTATCTGTAGTCTCTCAAGCTGACAGTGAAAAAGAAGCCGTTTACGGCCAGTTAAAATGCACTCGATCAGTACCCCTCTCTTCTAGCAATAAGTTATACAAAGCTGTTGCCTCCGAGCGATCGAGAAACAAATGAAGAATGAAAAATCGCTTCCTCGTAACGATTCTCTGAAAACATGGTTAGGTTTGTAATTCGATTGTCAAGTCAAGACGATTCTTGCATATGAAGCTCTTTTTACTGTTATAGGCAATTTGGACAGCGATGTATAATACTCAACTTGAATATTTCGAAATTTAATTAAAAGGTAAAAGTAAAATCTTAAAGATTTAAGGTGCGCGTGTATAAAAGATAAACGTACAGTTGCTGAGATTACTTAGTTTCATTTATAGTGGCTACAAAAAGTATTTACACACCATTGTATGTATTGTAGTAGTTAGATATTAAAAGATTTTAGATATTAGATTAAAAAGATATAATTAATTAATTAGGTCGAAAAATATTAAAGTTTCGTACCATTCAATAGTACTGCCATACGATTGCAAAAATTTGATACTATGGAGATGAGACATGTAACTTGATAAAAAGGCACTTAACTAGAAAATAAAGGTATGTACATGTTAAATAGATAGTACATTTATATTGTACGTGTGAGAGTGAGAGAGCGAAGAGCGTCGCAGGACGTTCAGGTCTCAGTTGAGACAAAAACGATTAGAAGCGATTAGAAGAAAACAAACAAGCAAGCGAGTGTGTTGTCGAGTCCTTCAGAGACTAGCCTACATGTAGAGCTAAATTTAGATAATTTGTAAATAAATTTTAACTTTTTGTTTTCTCCGAACCCTCTCTATACATTAAGAGTACAAATACTTTTCGTAGTAATTGTCATTGTATGTGCAAATGCAAATGAATGTTCCAATTTCTATAAGCTGTACTATCTAATTCTTAAAAGAAAATAAGAACAGTTTTAGCATTTATTATATTCTAATATTTCAATAACTAATTATACATCTAGTTATTCTAAAGTTTATGACTCTAACAATATCTTATTTAAATTCTTACTTAATTAATTCTTAAATTGCTCAGACTAATTCGCAAAACTTGAAATTTCCACTGATTATTCAGGTTTATCAAAGAACTAAGGATCAAAGAAATATGATTCATATGTATACTCATTGCCATGACAGTCACCATTAACCATCTCTGAGTTTTTTTGTTTACATCTCTCATCGACGTAATTATTTATACCTTCTCAAGGTTATTATTATTTTTGATCATGTAGTATTAATTATTATTAATATTCTGTTATTATAATATTAATTATGGTACTAATAATATAGTTCATTTATGTTAATAATAATTCATCTATACAGTGAAAGACAAAAGTCTTCATACAATTGCAATATAGAGATAAAAGGAGCAATATTTTCTATACTTATTATTAAATATATTCAAATATATGAAATTGTATATTATAAATTATAACAAAGACTTGTATTAATAAGCATACACAAACATTGACATTATTTATAATATTTCTATATACGTATTTAACAATATAGAAAATATGTATTAACCGCTTTATTCCTACATTCCATCTGTACAAATACTTTCGTCCCTAACTATGTATTTTTTCTAATTTTGCGGCAAATATATGTGATAATTCTCCTCAAGACTTTTAAGTGAGTGCGTAAGAGGCGTAAACGGAAAGATTGTGGAAATATGCTTGGTAGTGAATGTATTAAATAAAGATACAAATACAAATTAAATAAAAATAAAAATACAAAGTAGTGGTCTATTAAGTGGTCTATTATCTTCATGCGAGCTTATTTACAAAGTTTATTACTGTGATAGGGATTGTTGTTTCAACAGGTGCTTCCTACGCGAAGTTCGCAAATGTGGCCGCGTCACGAATTCGACTTGCCTTATCCAAAATAATTCGCGATAAACGTTCTCTCGGCGGCGTAATTAACGCACGACCGACGATATAATGCACCCTGCTCGAGTGCAGGGAGTGCAATGCACTCTCGTGTGCGCATCTCGATCGGAAGAGTCTCGTGGAGAGGATGATGTAGCGCGCGAAGATGTGCGCGATATAACGCGCCAGCACGATCGTGCCCACGGGGATTTACTTAATTGCAATTAATGAGGAGAGATATTACGGCGCGGGGTCACGTGCGAACTAAGGATTACTAATACGCCGACGCGACAGGATTAACTATGTTGAGTTATCGCGGTTACGTGAACGAGGAATCGAATCTTTTCGAGCCACCTCTGCCCTTCATTGCATTAATTATGGAATAAAGAGTGCTACATGGCCATGATGCATGGGAATCAGAAAGATTTTTGTGAACGGAGGTGAGAATGTCTGCTTTATATAGATGCATTTCTACTTGAAAAGATACAAGCGAAATTCGTTTCTAACGAGTCTAGAGATTAGGATTTGATGGATTTCATGAGAGGCTGTTAAGATGTTGTAATTGGAGATCAATTTAGAGTCATTGAGGCCGTGTCATTGGGAGTGAAGATCGTTTAAAGATCATGAGAAGTCATAAAGGTCATTCCATTGACGGTCGAAGCCATTTGAAGATTACATATAGGTGATCATTAGATCTGAAACATTTTGATCGTTTTGAATCTTGTATGTATATACGACGATAAATTGGAATCACACTGAACATTCGAAGTCGTTCAAAGTCATGACTAATCTTGATGATAACCTGAACTTTCCAGACTTTAATATTTAATGTCAATGATACTAGATAAAGGTAATTTGAATGATTGTAAAATATTGCAGCGTTTTTTCTATTATTTCATCTACAATTATCCAGTTTCGCAAATTTTATTAGAACGATATTTGTCAACGATCGCTAGTATTCTCAACTGAACTCTTCCCATTCTCGGCTCATCCAGTCACCATTCCGTCGCGCTCATTAAACACGAGCGATAACGTAATCCGTGAGTTAAAGACTGGTCGAGTTGCATTCAACCGCAACTTCTAGCATACAGGTTATCAGATGGGAGCCCTGTGTATAGAACTGATTCGCGACCGAGGTAAATATTCCCGTTGGAGTTCGACTGGTTTTCGCGTGGGAGTCGCGGTCGCGGTTGGTGCGCGTGGTGTGGTGCACGCGCGTAATGTGGATCGACCTGTACACTGTACACGGCTGCCTACACATAAGTAACGCGGCTGCCACGTGTGCCAGGGTGGCAGAGGGGACGTGGGGAAACGGGGTGGCCAGGGCTTGGCGCGAGGCGGCTCGTCTGATTGGCTGAATTTATGGGGTCTACTTATCGCGTACTTACCGCGTTGTATATCAACAATGACACCCGCACCCGCG
>NT_176676.1:1197102-1229636 GCF_000188095.3 Bombus impatiens | reverse complement strand
CCCGCGGGCGCTCCCCTGCGCCCCCGACCCTTTTACGCCCCTTTCCAACGAGCCTGGCTGCCTCTCGCACCTTTCCTCCCCCATCTACCGTCTCGAGAGACGTTTACACCGGGTAAATGGCTGGCCAATATAGGGCCCCCGTCCTCCTCGAAACCTGCGAAAGATGGTGGTAGGATAGGTTTCAAGAAGGCCGTTGCATGGAGATTTATAGGAAGACGATAGGAAGTTGTAAAAGAATATTTATAACTAGGCCTTGCTCGACTGGCCAACCGAACATTCTGGATGGATGCGAATAGAAGGCGGCTTCTGAAACGTAAAAAATGCGATCTGACGCGAGAAGTTGAGTGAGGAAGGATGTTTTAAGGTTTTCAAGGGAATATTTTGAATAGAAATTTTGAAATTTGATATTTGAAAAGTAATTGTTTTATTATCCGAAATATTATCCGAATATTTGGTTATTCGATCATTTTCTTCTTATTATTAGTTCGGATAGGCAATACTACTACACAATACAACAATCATCTTCTTCTAAATTCTTTTAAATCATCTTTAATCTCAAAGCTTCACCCAAACCACTCCCAAATCTTAAGTACGTTTACAGACTTCCAATTAGTTAACTTCTCTTCATCTTCAGTCCGACCATGTCGCGGTCGGTAGTCTGAGCTACGACCCCTGTAAAACACGACTTCCTGAAGCATCGAATCTTCGTCGCATCGATGCCCGCGACAGGAGTGAATACGAGCTGCCGCGCAATAAACCATTTATTAATGAATTGGTGACGCTGGTCAGGTTGCATACGAATCGTTGGAAAACGATGATGGGCGTCGAGACACGCGTCGCGCCGATATCTGGCTGGCTCCTGGATATCCTGGACATGACGGCGTGGGATACGTGGTGTCGTGGGCGCCAGGAAGCACCCGTCACGCGTCGGGGTCGTGAATCACGGAAACAGGAAATCTCGCCCCCGTGACTTCAATCGAAATTATCGCTCGCGAGGACCCGGAACTCTCCCAGGCGCCAGAAACTGTCCTGCTTGTAAACCTTTTTTTTTTATTTCCATGCGTAAATCATCTCCCTTGGTACGGTAAATCTTCCTTGTCGCGGGTCCGTGCTATGCCCGGCACCTTTTCGTTTTATGTAGAATGGTATCTTGATCGCAGACCCTTGTTCAAGTAGTAGGAATTTTTGGATTTTTTTTACGAAAGGACACATGTTAAGGATTTTAGATCTTTTTGATTATTAAAGGGTTTGTTTGAATTAGTTGAAGTACTTATTTATTAGAAAATTACTGTGGATGTTTATACAAATTCATAAATCCTAATTTATAATTAGAATGCGGATATTTACGCAAGTTGTTGAAATATATATCTTTTCATATTCAATTTCTGTATTACCTACAGCAGACGCGATCCTATTAACCGACATCGACGTATTCTTTTTCTTCTGTTTTTGGTCGCGCACAGCGCCTCATGTGTCAGTCAGTCTTTTCGTTCCTTACGATATATTCGTACATATTACAATAAAGTTTCCCCTTCTTCTGTAAACTTTACAATCCGTTAATCTCACAAAACTATCCGTTATACAAACTATAAATAATTTAACAGGTTATGGGTCCAACCATCCTGACATTGCGCAAAATAATCTGGGGATAAGAATCATGAAATTTCCGAAAGAGGAAAGCCTTCGTTAACCGTGACACACACGTGCTGAAATCGCCATAGTTGATCAGTTCGTCTACGTAAGATTTCTCATTTGTTCAGTGATTCGATATTCAGTATATTAGTTTCACAGTGAAGCGCATATGAATAATTCTATGGAACGAATTTCCGCCTTAGGAAATTCCAGGTGAATACCGTCTTCATAGCGAACGACGTAAAAGAGATCGTCGACGGTATAAAGACTGAGCCAGTGAATGATGTAAAATGTAGCCAAGAGACGAGGTGCATAGCCAATGAATAATGCAAAAGTCATGTGTATTATTTTTACCACGATTGAATATTCTCAACTAAAGCATTTAGTCACTTGCAACACATTTGCATACTGCTGAAATACGAATGAAATTAAGCAGTATACACGAGCAGAAAACCGCTTCTAATAGGTTGGTTCTCATGCAAAAGTTCCAGGAATAGCGAATGGATCATAACGCATCAATTTCCCAACACATAGCTAGAATCGAGAACATGGCTCGTCAAATGAATATTCCTTCTGAGCAACAAACGTGATTATCAAAGTTTGTCAACGTTTTCTCAAGGAAGAGTCGCGCATGCTCGTTGCCGATGATGTCACAAGTCCTCTTGCTGTCATGAGTGTAAAACACAAACCATCCATGAAGAGCATCGAGAAATCGAAACGTGACGAAACAAGGAGACAAGATACGAAGGAAACTAAATGCTTTTATTGTTAGAAAAAAGGATATTCTACTAAGGACTCCCGGAAGAAATTAAACCCGTATGAAAATCAAATGGATATATCCGAAAATGTGAGTGCATTTATTGCCTATATCGAAAAGAAAGGAAGAAATAGAAAACCAGCATCAGCATATTAATCCCAAAATGTCCGTTTCCTGTGCGGTTTTAAGTGAAGAAAAAGAGTGCTTGTCAGAGATACATATGCATGTGTAAGGTTCACGACAGTAGCACTTCGAGACACGTCACGTTCAGACGCGTATAAAAAAGGCAAAAGGCTTTTTCCAGAAAGCGGAAATTGACTATTTAAAACCTTTTTGTCGGTTATGCGATATGATCCTATGTGCGCCCTTCTTACAATAGCTACCAAAAGGTAGCTCAAGATTCGGTAGTGCAACGCGAATACAGCTTTTTTGAAAGGACAGCATGCAGAGAACATTTATATGAAAGTGCCTGAAAGAGTGAACCCGAATAAAAAAAATGTAGTTCGTGTAGAAATGTAATTTAAATAACACATTTATTCTGATGTAATTACAACTCATTATAAATGAGTCAGATGAAATTTGAAGAAAGATGAGACTTCTCCTTCGTTCGTTATCAGCCAAGAGGACTCGTTTGAATGTTCATATCTTCGACTCTCGGAAATCGGTCCTGATCAGCCGCTATCAGCATCAGTAATCTATCCAGCTCGGTAAATAATTATCTTTGTATCTATCTTTGTAAACTTGTTGTGTTAATATTTCGGACTTAATCAATCGTCGCAGTGCCGGAATTTGAAATTCCCTGAAATTAAAAAAATTTCCCGATATTTTCTGCAAGAGAGTTACAACTGTTTCCATTTTAAGTACATTAGCATGGAGAGTTTATATTGTTTGCATAATTAAGGATCTTACTAGTTTGACTAATTATATTAATTATTTAATAATCACTATAGAGCTTACAAACATTACATCTTAGATTGTTAACCCACCTCTGTAGAAACATGCTATAATTACTATATTTCGCATGACACTCTCATTTGCAGTTATTCTAAACTGATTGTTTTCATAGGCTGATAATGGCCGATAGAAATTATTGTTTCGAATTTTATAAATAATCGTGCGATATTTTGAGCTACAATCCCCTAATCGACTTTACCATAATCAGCAATATACCACAGTACGGTACATTAATTTTCGAGAATCTATCATGAAATTTCAACCTAGAATAGCGTGTAAATGACGTGTGACGATCGGTCGGTAAATGTCAAAGCTTGTAATCCAATATTTTCGGATGGGATTGTAACCAAGCACCATTACCGGCTGGCTCTTCGGCTTCCAGGAGCCAGGAACGTAGGATCGAACAATGGATACGGGAAACCATAAGTAGATCGAATTATTTTCTTGCGCGCTGTGCATTGGCCTAAGGGTGGTTCAGAAAAATAATTTAAATTATGTCAACAAAGCATATCTCTCGATTGGAATATCCATTTCGTGGCGATTATTTATATTTGAGATTCGTATTTTATTAATTATATAAGATACATTTAATTGGGAGTTAGGTAGAAATATTAATTGTAAAAAATCTTATAATAGAACATTTTCTGTTTCATCACTGTTTCATAATTAAGCTGCAGATTTTTATGCAAATTTTTATAAACTCAATTAAATTATGCAGATTTTTATAAACTTAATTAAATAAATGGAGTCTAGATGGAAATAGAAATTTATTAATTTAGAGTCTAAAAAATAAGTACTGTACTTTCTATATTTCGTATATTTTTACATATTTCGTGCATTTTCTGTATTCTTGCAATTTGTAATTTCCTATAAGGACATAAATATCCGCGGTCTACTTATAACGAATCCTAGAATTCACAAAAAAGATTATATCACAGACTAAACATTCTCTGGAAAGCTTTAATTTCGAAGAAAACGGTGAACAATTTTGTTCTGTAGCCTTTGACTATTGTTAGTGTTACGTTGTTCTTCTCAAAGGTAAGACTCGGCAGAGTGGTAAAGAATGCTCGTTGATCGTATTTTGGTGCTTCACTCCCTTTTTCGGAACACCATCCGGTTTCGAACGTAGGACGATGGGCGGAGGAGGATGAAAAAAAAGCCTGGTCGTTTCGAGCGGGGCCATTTCCTGCACGAAATACGTTAACATTAGTCACGTCTGGATTTCGTACAACGTTTTACGCTTCGGCTTGCCTGTGTAATCGACTGGCTGAACGCATCGAAAGAAGCTTTATCTTGCTTTTGCGTTGTTCGACATCGACTTGCGAGAGATGATTCATCTTCTTCCGCAAATATATAACTCGTGCTTCACTGTCGCGCTGTCATCTCTTTGGATGTACTGCAATTGTTTAAAAAGTATAATACCATTGTATTTTGTTTATGACTCTTTTATTAAAACATTGGTGAGGAAGAAAATGGGTACATAAATATTTTCTTAAAAACGAGAAAAACATCTGTTTCAAATTTTTTTCTGATTCATTCAAATACATAATTCAGCAACAAAATGTTAGCGTTCTGCGTTTGGTTTCTAATTTTAGGCTACTGTGGAGATCTACCGATAAACCTATTTCTACTGACTAATCCCTTTTTAAACCTTTTATTCCGATGATATTGATCTTCCGTTTCAAAGTTTGACTCTTTTACAGGGACAAGCATTTTGTGCTTTATGATCTTTCCTTTAGAAGATTTTCTGATTAAAAGGCTTTCCATAAACTTGCCACATCGATTTTTATTCAAAAAATATTCCGTCAAGAATAATTTTGATGAACCCAGAATTCTTAGCTTCTTTATTATCTCGTTAGTCTTTTAACATACGTGTGTCAATAAAGACACATCTTTTTCTTTTTGCCATATTCTACATTACCCTCTTCTTCTGGAATATGGAGAAAGGATAACACCACCCATCATAAACTTTCCCGAAATTTTCCTCGAGAAAGGACGATTTAACGTTACTCTCAGATACTTGCCGCTTTTTCATGGAAATGCAAGGGTTTCCGAAAGAGGGAAAGGATCGCGCGGCGGATTCGTTAATTTAACGGTTTAAAAGGGCATAGCGATCGAAAGCGATCCACGCGGCGCAGCGGCACAACGCCTGCAGGATGGTGATCCAGAATGTGCAATTTTAGAAAATATCCCGTTTCAAGGAAGGCGGAAATTACAGGGTGGGAAAAGAAGTCCCTAGAACGGTCCCGAAGGGCCGAAAGTCGTGACGCCACCGTAAGTGGCAGCTGTCTGTTCCAAAATCTTCGTCGATAACCTCTTTCTTCCCGCTGAATCCACGCGTATCTCTCGCCCGGAAATTCTTTCTGACCAATCGAACCGGAATTACCGCGTTTAAACACGTAATCGCGTTCGGTGACTAATTTTAAATTGCTTTAATCGTAAGGTTAGGAGAAAATTCCCGTGATTTCGCGCAATCATCCTGGAATTTCGTCGTTTTAAACGGAAGGACTAGGTTATTTGAGAAGCTTTTGATATAATTCAAAGGAATCAAGTATAATTTTCTGCCTACATCAAATTTATTAAACATTAGAATCTGGAAGAAATTTAAACGACTATAACGAACTAATATATGTATTATTCATTCTGTTTACAGACTGAGTATGGTAAATGGTCAGGATGTTGCAACTTTATGACTTTCCGGTCTACAAATGGTGAGTGAAGTTTTAAAAAATATTTGAGTTCTGATATTACGGTGTTTCAATTCGGGAAATTTTCCAGACTCTTTATCATTTTTATGAGCGAATTATGAGCTTATTGTTTCTCCCATTTCGTACCATTTTTATGTTGCTGTTTGCAGAACTCTCTACTATTTTCGATATTTTTCATCAGACATATTCCTTAGTTATCATGATTCAGTCATTTTGAATCGATGAAATAAATGAAAGTATCTGTTTTTAATGATTTTAAAGAATTAAATAATGTCAAAATGTCTTTCCGTACTACATATAATTAAAATTTACTTTCTTGCGCTCATAATAGTTTAGAATCTCATAAAATTTCAACGTTCTAAAGTTCTTTTCATACATACTTGTATTCAGCGGATTCAAATATAGCGTGTATTGTAGGTAAAATGATGTAGCTAAAATCTCGAATCGAATCAGTCTTGTTGTGAAAGATTTTGTCTGGCTGGTCCCTCGATTAATATTCTTCGTGACCTATCGAAAATCCATTGAAACAATGTCTTTTTCCGTTGAATGATTGTAGCGTTGAATAACGAGCATCTGAATGTTTCGTTGCACCAGCACGAGACTTGAATCCATTATAGAATCCAAACAAACCCCTTGCTACCCTCTGAAAAACTTCAGTTTCCATAGTCGATTACGAACGTCCGTCCAAGACACAGTCATCCAGGCGCCAAAAATCCCATTTTTAAGCTAATCAGCAGATACATAAGGATGTCTCGCCTACACGCTTGGAAAATATAGAATGCGACGAGACGCAGGTATCATCTTACATATTGAAACAGCTAAACGAGACGTTTAAGCTTCCTTGCTTGATCAATATACATCTTGACGTTTTCAGTCGCTTGAAGATTGGAATCTGTTGCAGCGCAACAATACGATTATAAAGACATCGAGTTTTAAGAAATAGTTTAAGGATTTATAAACAAGGAAGACCCAACGACGCTGAATTTTTCGGAATTGGCATACTTTTCTTTCTTTTCTTAAACGCAGCGCCTTTTATTGTTTTATTGCTTGTGAACCGTTAGTCGGACAACGGAATGTCGCGTGCAGTCGCTCCAAGGCCTGTTGCTACCTGATGTGATCGGTACATAAGGATTAGAGTCCTCTTTTTTCGAAACATGCACTCACCAATTACTTATTCTTTCCATTCTCTCCATTTCGAGAAAATTCCAAGTCAGAAAATTCGAGTGTCCACCGCCAGTAACTTGCCTAATTCTAATCATTTTTTCTATCATCAATCTGTAATAGAACATCAACAAATAAACGCGTATTTTTTCTACAAATCTACACGCCTGTCTTGTTTTTTTTCAACTGTCCTTACGCTTTAAAATGGCTCGATTGCATTAAATTACGCGTGAACGATCTCTCGTACTACAACAGAATAGTTTAAAGTCTTTTGGTGAACTTAGACTGTCGGTTCGTTACGGAGCGATCGTTATCGTCGTCGATATTATTACCTATATTTTTGTCAATATTTAAGGTTCTCAACAGCATCGAACGTAAGGGGCTCTTTGGAGTCTAGATCTAGGCGATACGTTGTCAATAAAAAGAACTCTGAAATATTAGCAGTAATATCGATCATACGAACGCTCTTTTAGAGTAATTTGACACTGTTATTACTATTATAACATCCCAAAAGGATTTGGTAATTGTATAAGACTCTTTCATCATTGCTTCTTTAGTAAATCTATATAATATCATGAACGTAATATCGTCTCTTTTACCCCAACATCATAAATCTGTAAATTTTCACTTTTTTTATTACAATAATAGATTGAATGTTTTTTCTTGTTCTTAGCTATATAGATTAAAAAGATGAGTAAATAATGGTACGATTAGTTATATAATGTGCAACCCCATATTTTTTTAATTTCTATAGGGTGCCCCATATGTCGTCCTCCTATTTAAAAACCGCATACTTTTCTTGTCGTATGTTTTAAAATTTTTGTTTGAAAAATGTAAAACGCTGGACTTGTTCATCAATGTGAATTGCATTCTGTAAAAACTACAGTTTGGTGTAACGTTATATCACAAAGAGTAATCGAGGTTTAATTTTTTGAAGATTTTAATCGCTGCTCCGTTGTGAATATTTCCATTATAAATTTTCAAAAAACAAACATTACGAAAACAAAAATTTAAAACATAATAAGTGTCTATAATGTCTTATATAATCTCTCGAATCGCATGTTCTTGATATTGATATTGATGATATAAGAGAGACTTATATTCAATTGATATAACTATATAAATACATAATTTCATCCGCAAATTTTTCCTAACACTTAACATGTCCAGTGCGAAGTCGATATACATATGCATATAGCACATATAAGTAAATATATGAAGAGGCCGAGTACATATATACGAACAAGAATGTGCTCCTGTGTGACGAAATCGATATATAAACATACATATATCGGGCGGCCTACGGTCGGGCAACGCGGCGACCGCTTTAGATCTTCATGCTCGATCGTTTATCGCTGTAACCGTCTTCAATGGTTTTTGCTTCGTTCCTACAATCTTTGTCGACATTTCTACGGGTTGTCTCCGGAAACGGTCGGTAATTAAATCTTGTTTGTTATTCTTGTGATACAGACATAATTTGTGTCTTTGTTATTTTGCAATATTCTTGATTAAATTAATAATTTCAACACACATTTCCAAAGTAAATTTCAACGTACGTTTTCAGTTGTTTGAAAGCTTTTTAAGCAAAAAAATTGAAAAAGATTTCGTCATTGAGGTTGGAATTGTAACGCGTTAACGTAGCATTGAACGCGTTAATATTCATCCGTTTAACGTGTCTCTCGGCACAATTTCACCATGAACCTTCCAGGTTAAACGCTCCTGTTATTTATTACTCTGTCAGGCTGTTTCCATAACTAGTCAGTCCCACGTTAGATTTAAACGTCTATCTCGAGAAAGGGAACTTGGCCTTTTCTAACGTCCCATTAAACAATACCGCGACCATGCAGCCTGGCATTACACGGAACGATCGTGGCGCAGGAGAAAAATTTTCCGAGTTTGCACCTTGCGGTAATTATAGTTGAACGACGAGGGAAAAGGCAGCTTAACTACCGTCGAAGGAACACGCTGCCTTCACGGAGGAGGTCTACTCTCGGGCCTGTAATCTCGAGCAATTACGTAGTTTGTGCACCTCCCATTAGACAGGCTCTACCTAGTCGTGGAGACATCGTGTCTTGCTCCTCTCTGTGTGCCGTGCACGTATAGCCGCCTTGTTGCGTTCGTACGATGGAACAAGTAGTAGCATTCTCCACGAGCTGTATCTAACGATCTGCTATAAGGGAGAGGTAAGACAATGATAGGCCAGAAAAGACACGCGAATGAGCTATACCCGCTTAATTGACGGTTCCGTATAAAGTATAACAATTAGAGACGCGTAAATCAACGCCCACCAGCAAACTGCGCACGTGTTTCCGTTTAACACGGTGACTGCCACGCGAATTTTCGATATTTTTCCCTGAGAATTGCAATAGATTGAAATATACGAATGAAATAGATGAATGAATTTTTATCTTTACATTCAAGAAGCGATATGTAAAGGAATTTTAAGTATAATAATAGGTCGGTAGTTAATAGTGATAGTAAAATAATGGATATAAGAACCTGATAAGTAACAGAAAATAGTATGTTTCACAAACACTCTTATATGTATAGCTGTATGATATTACTTAAAATTCTTTAAAATTCCGTTTCTTAAATATAAAATGAAAAATCTATTTGCCTGGAAACTTTTACAGGGTACTGTGAGTTCATCGCATCGTTGAAAACTGTTTGGTCTATGAAATTTATCTTATTTCGATTGCTCTAAAAAATTTAATAGAACGTGGGTTACGGATAACGATCGTGGCAGTCAATGTGTTAAACGTGACGATTCGCGAGACGATGCGACGCCTACTCTCGGACCGTTCATTTGTCGCCAGTCGAAAGCGCGCGAACCGTTTCGATTTCGATTTCTTTCTGAAATGTTCTGCCTCTCTTCACCACGTACAAAGGCACACGCAGGAAAGTTCCTTCACGAAGAAACTGAGATAAGCGGTGATATTTGGGGATTTACCAGCGAATAAAGTCCGGGATTTGCGAGAGTTTTTGCGCGTGTTTTTGGGATAGAGAGACATGCTTGCATCGAAATTAAAATGGATCAATGTAAAACTTTGGGAGATTCGTGGAGGCGATCGTGACCATGGATCTACTCAGGGATCATAGAATTTTTGGGAATATGGATATTTATAAAATACAAACTTTGTAAGGTATTATGAAAATCGTGAAGCGAGAGGACGCATCATTAGTGGCATTAATGGGCGTCCATTTTGCGGCCCATTTTGTCCCGGCAGGCTAGAATTATCGTGAGTTCCACGTGGAAGGATGGAATCAGTCTGGGAATAGACGCGAAGGGCAGCGCGCGCGCGCGCTCGATAATTTCGTTAAGTATATCCCTTTACGGAGGTCGACCAGAAAATGGCCTCCGATTAATTTTTCACGGGACCTTAAGGAGGAGTTGCGTTACTGCTGGCTCTTAAAATAGCATAGGTTGAAAGTACGTTCCGTTGGACGTTTTGTGGATCGTTATAAAATATAACTTATAACTTTATAAAGCTGCGTTCTAATCATTTGAAAAAATCACATTTCATCATTCAGCTATAATCATGTAGAATAGAAAACGGTGATGTTTTCCATAATGCTTTAAAAGTATTTGTATGAAAACTTCCTTTTTTAAATGAATCGAGCAATAACTATATTAAGATCACATATTAGGATTTATTATAAATCCTAATATGCGAAATTTTATGCATTTATGGAAAATTTTGCAGTGTTGTGTATTTATTACGATATTTAATAATAATAAATAGAAATTAAATAGAAATAAATTTGCATAAATATCCCCACTCTAAATACAGATTAGATTTATGTATTAGGATCTCGTTGCATTTTTTTTTATTCGGAAGATCGTGTTACGACCGTTCGCGGAGAGACGCGGTCGCTAGGAGAACGCGTCAGCGAGAGGCGTAAATTCTCGCTACGATTATGTTAATCGACGCCGCGAAATAGTCGTTCCCCTGTTTCGGTTAGGATAACAGAGGTGGTTTAATGAATGTAACACTGTATTAACAGGTTAACATAGAACAATATATTTTACAATAATATGATGAAGATGTTACAGAAATTTGACTCGACTTTGCGATATCTCTAGATAAATTCGTTTGCTCGTCAGATTTGTCGAAGTGTCACGTTTGACTTGTCAGAAGGAACTGAACGCCCTTCGATTATTCCTTTGTCTCATTTGGAAGACGACCCCCACTATGCTCGGGTCACGCCACCGCTCGCGCCTATGAAATATATTTTACAATAATATGATGAATATGTTACAGAAATTTGACTCGACTTTGCGATATCTCTAGATAAATTCGTTTGCTCGTCAGATTTGTCGAAGTGTCACGTTTGACTTGTCAGAAGGAACTGAACGCCCTTCGATTATTCCTTTGTCTCATTTGGAAGACGACCCCCACTATGCTCGGGTCACGCCACCGCTCGCGCCTATGATCACGTATGCCTCTTCTAGTGTGAAAAACGTAACGGTCAAAAATCGACGTTTCTAGAGCTCGCTGCTTGGCGACAACTATGCTCTTGTCGATACATTGTATATGATCCGGCGGGCAGATAAGACGGTTTGCCAGCGACATTGTAGGACCGCAAGCGACGATTAGAAAATACAGCCTGTGGTAAGCCTCGTGGCGTAACAGATCGTTTCAATTCAAAACGTCATTGTTAGGAATTACTAATTACAAATTGTTACAGATGTTAATATAGATTGCTCAATTATCTACAATTCTCAATTTCTACGGATCGAACGATGATTATATTGGAATTATTAGCATTTATGTATTCGGACCTTTATATATTGGTTTCATATTAGCAGATCGTTTCAATCGAGAACATGTTCATTAGAGATTGCAAATGTTGCAAAAGTAAACACAGATCGCACAATTACATACAGTTATCAATTTCTATGATTTTTAAGAGAAGAAACTTAAATTAATAAAAGGCTAACTGTAACACAGAGCTCCTGTAATAGTGCCGACCGGTAGGCATACCTGTCGACCAGATTGCCTTCCGTCCAACCGTAAACGAAACGCGTGCTCTCCGGGTGCTTGTGCAAATAAAGTACAAACTATAAGCCGAAACGCGATGCAAATGAACGCGGTATCCCGGTCGTGAAAAATTTTTATACCAGCCATGTGTGATCGATCAACCGTTCGCTGCTATAAAGCAAAAAAATACGCGGTTGGTTGCAAGTGCGTGAAATTTTTTTCGGTGGACGTTATCGAATGCATAGAATCGATACTGTACGTTATATCAAACGTATAATAATAAAGAAAAAAGATGGAAAATGAAAAAAGGAGACAAAAGATAGGAGATGACAAAGAAGTGTCGCGAGATCGGTATTGTTATATGTGACTAATTAAATGAATTGAACGATAAGGAGGGAAAAATGGATAGGGCAGGTGAGGCAACGTATAACCAGCAAAAAAAGTTGGTATCGTTGCTTAGTGACACGTGTGCCATGACACATGGGATCTTTATGATGTCACCCTTTCGTTTTTCAGCTCGATTTGCTTAGGTCTGAGGGGCGGTCTTCGTAAAAAACGCCGTTGAAATTTATACAGCTAGATTTTGTTCTGGTCTGGTAAATATGCAACGCTGTATAACGCGATTTTATGATGGCATATCGTGCTTGCAGCGTGTATGAATTTTATATCGCGTTTTAGACGACGCACCAGGGAATACGATCTCTCGCATGATCGATTCGAGACCGGTGAATTTTTTTTATTTAACATAGAGGCCTGGAAATGAAAAATTTGGAATTTTTTTAACAATATACATACACATATATACATATATGATGCGATAAATAAATAAAGTAATATGTTATTGGATATTTGAAATTCTGGAGAATCGAAGATACAATAGCTTGGAAATTTGAAACTTGAAAATTCGTGAATTTGAAATTTAACATTAGTAGTATTATTAAAATAACAGTAAAATATAAATATGTTATAATTTGTTCTATTAAATTTTACTGAAGCTAACATCTTCCAGCAGGTCTTCCAAACTTTTAACACACCTACATACGATTTTAACTTGAAAAGATTTCTCCGCATCTATATTCTATTACACACAAAGTATACAATAGCGATCATTAGAATTACAATGAAGAAAACTACCGCATTGCGTCGTTCTCGTTCTAACCACTATAGGTGCGTCAGGATTAACATCGAAACCAAATCCTCTTAGTAGACGAACTTAAAGAACAGCTAATTCGATTCTTTGTGAATTTAAATGATTTATCAGCACGAGACGATCGATGCTTTTCGTGCATAATAAACCGATACGATCGATTAGTTTTCAACCAAAGATATTAAGTTTCTCATTAATTTCATCAGGTAGGCCGTCATTTAACACTACTTCGTCTAATCTATAATCCGATCTGCATATAATATCTCGACTCGTCATTAATATAAGATATATCATCGACTGATTATCGAGTTATGTTGTCGTTGTATCCACCAGGCATTTGAATAACAATATTCAACCATTAGACGGTTTAGCTTTTGTGCCACCAAACGAACTGTTATGTAAATTCAACTAGGTTATGACGCGTCATGATATTAAACGGATTTTACGATTCATTTAACCGACTTAACTCATGCTTGGGACGATTGTTGAAGTCACTGTGAAATTAAAAATGATACTTTGTTTCGATTGTTATAACTGTGCGTTACCAAAGTGTGAAGATTGGAGGATAAAGAGAGTAATAGAAAAAAGAGATTATGTATTATCCTTTCTCCTTTTCGAATTTTTATAGGTATCTTTTATTAAATTTATTTTTCGGAATATATAAAATTCTTTCTGGCATATAATTTTATATTTCTGCATGGAAAATAAATTAGAAATAACTTTAGCATTGTCTGATGTTTTCTGTCAATTTTATATCTAGTACAAGAGATCTAGACTCCTAAGATATGTCGGCCCAAAATCTTTTTTGCTATTATTCGAATTTTATTCTTTCCATCTCTTAGCCACTACACCGCATTTGAAACTAAAGTTATCACAGTAGACTTGTGAAATTCAAATTCAAATGCAACGTGTCTCCACCATATAACACTACCTACTCACTTACTCTAATGGAGACAAAATTTATCGCAAAATACGTAAGTAGGTAGAACGGTGCAGCTAGCGTTCAATAAATACAAAATTCACGTCCAATTGAACGCTGATGTTTTCCTTCGACACTCCACTTACTCCCACCCATATAGAATCCCCATTACGATACTTATTCAGGCCGAAGGAAAGAGAAACATAGAAACGATACATTCGCGGATAGGCCATAAACCTCGCTAAATAAAGCGAGTATCGATCGTAAGGTCCTAGAGCAAAGTGGAAGGGCCGTAGGATGTAAATTCTGTGCTAGGAGACATATAGAATTCCGACATCTGCCTTCCTGGTATTTTACCCTCGACCCGGGTGGCTTTCAGCCGTTCTATCTCTCTATCGTTCGCCTTCTATCCTTCGTTTCGACGCCGGCTCTATGGGCCAACCTAGCAAAATAATCGAGAAATCGAGCTCTATTAGCATCGGAAGCGTACTGGCACGGAGCTCGGGAAAAAAGTCGATGGAAAGGGTGGCCTAGAACAGCCACGAAATAGCTGCATCGAAATCAGTTCCCTGTACGGGGAAGAAGTCTCCTTTCCTTGGTCTCTCTTGTGAGAATGCGGACGGCCGCGAAATCGCATATAAATTAAGCTTTCAACATTTTCGGCTGGACCCTTTGTCGGGTTCGCGGTCATTTTGCTCACGGTCATTCGGGGGAATCAGGAAAGAAATCTGGATTGTGGATGTCGAGAAATCGGGTCGAACCATTCGCTACTTTTTCGTGTCGTATGCCGGATCGTGAATCTAAGTGCTGATAGGTTTGAAGATTATAAACGGTGGGATTGCAAGGTTACGCCATGGGGTTTCAGAGAATGGAAGATTTAGGTGGGATAGGGAATGGCGTCCCTGGTTTTGGAAAATGGAAGATTTTGGTCCTACTTTTAGAGTAATTTTAACGATCATTTCGATTTTAACGAGGTATGAAGAATTGGCACGACTTTTGTTACTTACGAAAATGAAATAAGGATCAGTGTTTTATAATTATGGTCAGCGGTTCATAGTAAATCAGCGTTTCATGTTTATCGTTTTCGTTCAATTTTGTATTCTACGTTTTATTAATTGGACTATGAATCTTTATTTTCATTGATAACTTATTCGTTCGAATGTTAAGTAGAAGCACGTAGTATCCTTTACGGCAAGAAAATTAACAAGTAGAATTTCTCGACATAGGAAATTTTTTCTCTCTATAAATTCTTTAATATTTTTAGATATTTCAATAACTATGTATTTTCGTTGGGGGTCTTCAAAATTATTTTTTGCGTTATTATTCAAAATCATCGTATAATAACTTTTATCAAATTTACAAATCACTTACAAAGAATTGAATATTCATGGCTACAAAACATAGCAAGGAAACACTTTTTCGCAGAAAATAGCGGAGCAGTAGATTGACTGGTCAAACAAAGCGGCTCAATCATCAAGGTCAAGTGATTAAATTTTTTAAATGGAACAAAGAGCGTATTGTGTATCGCGTTAGAGTTAATAACGATCGATCGAGCGATCGGCGTTCCATGTCACGATCGAGGAACGTCGATACATGAGGTTGCTGGCCAGGATATCGCGTGATTATGTAGAAGCCTGCTGATAGAAAACATCTCGATGACGTACTTGAATTCAAAGTCTTTAGGTTCAGCTGACTCATAACAGGTGAACGGTGAACACATGTGTCTTCGATCTTACTAAGCTGCCAGTCTGGCTGGTTTTGAAATTGTCTGTGCATCATGTGTCTTATCCTTTCATTCGATAGATTAATACACGTTGCCTTGGTCAGTTGTTTCTCTACTTGTTTAACGAACGGAAGGTGCTTCAAAGATGTAAGAGGACAGCTCGATGCTTAAATGGCACGTGGAAGCGTGAAGGATTATCGTCTAGTGGTTAGTACAGAGGCAGCATGTTAGTCTTTAGTCGGCAGTTTATGTTAATTTATGCTTAATGGCTGTATTTTTTAATTTATGTTACTTTTAAGGGGGTGTCCTGAATTAGAATGTTTTAAAACAGCGTCTTTTTGTGATTTTTTTTAGAAGGGAAAGAAAGAAATGGTTATTGAATTTTGAGGTATGATTTTATATATATTTAACGAATACAAACAAATTTTTTTGAAGTAAAAAAAAAATTATGACAGATTTCTAAGGCTATTTCATGGGCTGCAGTTTTCAATTGGCGGAAAAGATCCACCTTGTAATTCTTGACCGAAACAAAAAATCAAAAAGGGATTAATTATTATATATTTTCCTTCTCGATGAACTAAAAAAGTTCGTCAAAAAGTTTATTGAAATAATTGTTGTAGCACCTTAAATATTATTTTTTCTTTTTATAAAACACATTTTTAGACTCGCCAAAATTTTTAATTTCACACTATTTTCTGCCTTTTTTTTAGTTCATCGAGAAGAAAAGTATATAATAATTTAATCTTTTTTTGGTTTTTTGTTTCGGTCAAGAATTACGAGGTGGATCTTTTCCGTCGATTGAAAACTGCAGCCTATGAAATAGGCTTAGAAATCTGTTATAATCTTTTTCTTACTTTAAAAAAATTTTTTTTGTATTCGTTAAATATATATAAAACCATACCTCAAAATTCAATAACTTCATTTCTTTCTTTCCCTTCTAAAAAAATCACAAAAAGACGCTGTTTTAGAACATTCTAATTCAGGACACCCCCCTTAATTGAGATTCCATATTCCAAAGAACGATAGATTGTTGTGATATTATTCGATCTTTTTAATTTCTTTTTAGAACTTTAATTCTGATTTTTCTTTCTTCTTAAATGGTACCGACAAAATGGTACAATGAAATTTCAGTGTCATTTGATATTATGATTTATTTTATAAAGATTGGCAATTTCAATGATGAGTTCATTCATCTTCTTGATTAGCAGATTAAAAGGATTATTACGTCTTCTTCTAAAAATCTAAAAGGATAGTAATTCGAGTGCAATAGAAGTTTAAGCTACGTTAAATTTGAGCATAATTTGTAAAGAATTTGGAAAAACATCGTGAGTATGTTGCTGCAAGGCATCCAGCAGATTGGAAGGTTTTTGTTTTCTTCTTCTTTGCTGCCATACACATTGTACTCGTGACTTACCGATGCAGCCTGCATGACTAGCAGCGAACCCCTCGTAATGCAGGTTAATCGATGCACCGACCCGTGTAAAACACCAGCAGGAGAAGCTGTGTTATGCAGTAGACACAACAAAATGCAGTCAACGGAGTTTTTCTTATGTAACCATTTCCCTTTTGCTTCTTCGTCTACATATTTTCTGTTTCCGAGCTGGCACGAGTCCATTTGATCGTATAATCTTGGGCCTCCACGTTAAATTTTTCTTCGAAGATTCTTGTCTTATCCTTTTCTCTAAAGTAATGGAACATTAACAATCGTTAACACACCGTCTGCAACGGTAGTCATCGGTAATTCACGTTTTATTAATTTTTTTTTTGAGCTGTTAAAATAACAAATTTCACGGATCAAACAATTTTCAACAATATGAATGACTTAGATAGTATTGCCAAAGAAAAAGTGCGCAAATATAATACAATAATCTGCAAATGTTAAATGTTATGGTTTAGTATATTCCAACCTATCGCGGCTTCCAGTGTAAAATATATGACATTCGCGCTGCAGTCGCGTGATAGCGATTAAGTACTTGAATTCAGTTTTAGATGAAAAATTATTTACGTAGAATGATTCGTATGTTCTTTAGTATCAGAAAATACATGGATTAATATAATACATTATGATGCATAAAGCTTCGATTCATCGGCATAAACTCAAGCATCTGCACGTGATAATTTTTTCTATAAAAAGAAGCGTAACTTTATCGGCAGAAGGGTCATTAGAAGCATCGACAGGAGGTGTTCCGATTCGGTCGAGATTCTTTATGATAGTCGAGCACTCATGAATTTTAATATTTCATCGAAGCAACCCTTTTTCCGTGGAACCATCATCAGAACGATTCAATGAAACTCGAATATCATGGTGCCACTATAATTTTCGCGCATTTGAATATCAGCTCGTTCTAAACGGGAGGGTTTGTAAGATGTGATACCTTCGACCAGATGTCTTTTTACATTATTGGATCGTAATGACTCGCGAAAAAAAAAAACGGTATAACTAATGAAAGTAAATTCTGTAAGAAGGGCGCAACGCGATCTGTTGACGCTTTATTGTGTTTAAACGGACGAAATGGTGCCATTAAAATTTCCTGCATCCTTTACGTTCACCCTAACGGATACATACGGAGTTTATTAGTGCAAGTCACTATGGGAAGACATCCAGATTGTTGGACAAGTCAGAGTAAGAGGACAAACGTTCGGCGATCAACCTCTTCTCTTATTTATTGATTGATGGCTTGTAAAAGGGTTCCTATTTTGTTGGGATGTTTAGTCATGCAGAATAGTAGCTGAGGACAATGCGCCGTTTATGTATGCTCACGGTTTTTTTCTCGAGCAGTAAAAGTTTCTGGCGAGAATCAAACCGTGCGTGTGCAACGGTTGGAAACTTTGGTATTGAAGCTTAGGTTGGCGATTGTGAGAACAAATTCTTTTTTTTTTTTTGGTTATTAAAAAGTATTTAATTGGAATCATAGGGGAGAAATACCAACAATGCATTTTGATCAGGTTGGCTACAATGGCCATCAGTGACCATTACTTTTTACTAAATTTTTTAGAACGAATAAAATAAGAAAAATTGTATGGACGAACGAATTTTCAACGACGTAGGTGACTACGCGTTAGATAATATTGTCAGAGAAATGAATGCACAAGTGCGGTATAATATTTTGCAAAAATTAATATTTATGGCTTGGTATATTTCGATTAATTGCGATTTCCAGGATAACATATATATCAAATTCACGTGGCAGTCAATGTGTTAATGTTACTGTTGTAACAGAGACAATATCGATGTATCGATTCATTTTCGTAATTTATATATTACTAAAATCTCTAACAAATTATTTGATGTCCGTAATAACACTTCGCGCAATAATCTTTCAAACACGCATCTAATTTTCCAGAAATCTCTTTCTCTTCTCGCAAGTCTCTTATATAGGTGACATTAATGCAGAATCGCTTGTTCATAAATTAATCGAACCACACGACGATATCGTTTTACGAAGGTGTCAAGTACATTGTCCAGTGTTCGGGTGTGGCCATGTACATATACATGTATGTATAATAAATCTGAGGGAAACTGGCGGCTTGTTTGGTTCACCAAAAGAGATGGATACGTCGAAAATCAGCCATCGACAGGGCCATCCTAATTCACCTGTTCTCTCCCTGTTACACCCTCTTTACCCACATGTGTGCATGCGTACGTTGTCTTCCATAAATTGGCCTTTAACAAAGCTTCTGTCCATGGTATGCATAAACAGGCGAAAGAAGAGAAGCCTCTCGCTCATCTGCCGACAAAAACGAGAGCGAGAGAGCTTTAACCATAATTTAATAACCGATTCGGCCTTTTAGTTTTGAGACGGCCCGCGAACAGAGAAGGAGAATAAAGAGGCCCTGTGGTTGCTGCCGTTGGAAACAAGTTTAAAGCCTGAAACGGCCTCATAAATAAGCCCCGCCGGAATTACAATAATCCGATCCAATTAAAGCGAAAATTTATAGTCGCAAAAAGCGTAGACGCGTCCCCCGCCAGCGATTTGCATTTCGAAATTTGCAAGCGTAATTTCGAATTTGCTTAATAGCCCCGCCGTTTTCAATCCTTTCCCCCTGCGTCTACGACATCTACGTGTTCTTTCTTGGTTCATCGCGCGATAGATTTCATTTTCATACATCGTTATATTATACATTCGTCGATGATACGTGCACTATCTCGTATGTATGTATAGATATCTACATATGACGAAGTGATGGGGCATATTGAAAAGAAAGAGAGAAAAGATCACGCTGGGCTCAACGTCTTTGAAAAGGGCCGACGTCCATTATGAATTTCATACACTGACCTTTTTTATGCTCGTTTTATGGGGCGGCCCCCGTAACTTTCGACCATTTACCATACCTTGCTGCAGGTAAAGTCCACTCGATACTCCACCTAAACTTGGCTACTTTTTATGAGAATCTATTGCTTTACCGGATAATGGATAATCTGGTTGATTTGATTTGTTATTGTCCAAATATTTAGCGTACAAGTGGAATTTTGCTTAATAAACTCGTAACAGAAATGTTTAAAATATACCTTAAATTTTATTTCGGCGAATAAAAATTTGTTTTACAGGTTCCTTCAATTTTAGACAGCTTCCGTTAGTTCGATATGAACTCTCCGCAATTTTCTACTTTGTCGAGTTTTCTCAACATCTCCATTACATCAATATGAGCTGCTTTCTTTCTGAAATTTCTTTTTAGTATATTTTGCACTGATCAAATTATGATAATTAAAGGTTACAACTTTTATTAAAAGTATCTTCTCAGAAACGATCCTATACTGGATGAACCACGAAACGTGATCAGCTTACATAGATTATTCTGTTCTTAATCGATCGAAAATTTGTTTGTCATTACATGATTACACGATTCGAAAAGAGTTTTAAGATGATCGTGATAAATTTTTTGTCGACCCCTTACTTCGGAGTTATTAAAGTTACCTGTATATCTTCATATTAGATGAACCTATAATATTTTTACTCGTGTCTTTTAGCGAATATTGGAACGAATTCGACAAATATTGTAACAAATACCTTTTTTCCATCCGAACCGAAAAAAGCGCAAAAAATTTCCTTTATCTTAATTTAAACGATGTTTCAATAGCGATATTCCTCGTAATAAGATTATGCAAAATTCTTTCAACTAGATTATTTTTTAAATGCTCCTTTGATTCAGATGGAAAAAGGATATTTGTTTTATGATGTTCATTGAATTTCTCTTAATACCCTTTAAAAGGTGCGTGTAAAAAAATTATAGGTTCATCCCTAGAAAATTGGAGGTAATTTTGAATACTCGAAGGAAAAAGGATTAAGAAAATATTTACAATGATCGTCTTAAATGATCGTCTCTTTGAATCATGTTATACCGGATAAGAAAATTGTCGATTAGCTCGCTAATAGCAGAATAGTATAACGCGTTTCGTGATTCAGACTGCATAAAATTTTCCAAATAAAGAAATTCAACTGAAAAATCTTGACGATTGCCTTCTACGATCGTGATCGTCGATGTCGGAGCAGGCGCTTAAAAACAACGCAATATACTCACCCGTTGGTTGGCGTTCCGCCATAATATTCGATGAATCGAAACCAGATCTAACAATCATCATCGAAGAGGCGGTCGAGCCGGTGCCAAATTCGCAGGGCCCCTAAAATTTTCTGCTCGGCCATTAGCATAAATTACCAGCATCAAGGTGACCGGCCACGAAGCCCGTTATTCCACTCGCGTAATCCTGATCGCTAATGTCATACATCCTGTTTTAGAGGTGTTGAAAACGAGGCCGCAAGGTGGTCAAGTACAACGAAACAACAGAAACCTGCTCGAAATGTTGGGATATCAGCGATTCGTGTATTTCCAGTCTTAACTGCGTCTAAACGGTCGCATCGAACGAATATTTAGGGGACTAGTAATTTTCTTCTTTTGTACAGGTGTAGCAGGTTTTCGCTGTATTGCTACACTAGTTAATAATTTAAGTTTAACTAGTAATTCCTGAACTAGCGCCAGATTACGACTGTATTTCAAATTTTAACTGTGAATCTGAATCGATTAGTTTAGATGACGTATTGAGGCAAGTAACGGTATTCGTGTGCCAGGTATTAGAGTAGTACTTTATGATTGTCCGAAATATTTCATAGTTTTATATTTTCGTTATTTTGAATATCCGCGTTTCAGAAATTTCACTTTTCTAAATTTCTAAATTTTCATAATGTCGAATATTTGAATTTTTTAATCTTTCGATATCTCAACTCACATATTTACTAGTTTTCAGATATAATATTCCAAAGTCCTAAATTTTTAGCTTTTCCATCGATCCAACCTTTCCTTTAAAGCTTCCCTTTTCCACAAAACAGTGATTATCAATATGTATTCATTATTCATCGTCTCATTTTCTCAAATAATCGCCAATTCTTTCTTAGTTGCATTAGCAATGCTTTGTAGCATTCAGCCGTAAATCATGGTTTTTCAACGGGATCAAAAATTTAACAAACTCTCGTGGTTTTATCGAATTTCGCGAAGCGCGGTTCCGTGAATGTTATTAAGTGTCTTGTAAAATTAATAGCCGCGACAATGCGCCGTGTCACGCGTCCTTTAGTGAAAGTGATGAAGACTGGCGAGACACCGAGTGGAACCGTGAAAAATTGCTCGTCAACGAACGCCATGACGCGACGAGCAACGGTAACCTTAATACTCTGACAACTTTTCCTCTGCTTTCGTCTTTTTTTTTTTACTGACTGTTCTCGTCCACGAGGACCCATCGTTTCTGGGCCGATTGAGCCGTCGTCAGCGAAAGCGCGATATTTCACCCGGATGGCAATCGATACGCGATTATCCTTCAAAGGTCAACCTTTAAGACAGCTTTTTGAAAAGTTGTTCGTATCTTCATCTGGTCGAGGTAAAAGCATTCGATTTTTCGCGGTGTTTGCGTCAGACAGTAGATTTCCGATCTACTCGTCCACTTGCTGAAGAGATGGGCGAGTCTGATTGCGATGGATAATCCTGTGTGCTTTTTCAACGTCTTACTTTATCTGATTGCGAACGAAAAGAGTGCTGGCTCGTGCATTTGGATAGCTTTTGCTTCTTCGAGACTTTTAGACTCTTCTTCAGTAACGATAATCAGCTTTTTGAGTGGAGGATCGCTCGGGATGTTGCAGTCAGGTCTTAAAAGATTGGAAATATTAAAAGGCGAAAGTCTGTAGAAGCAATTTATACACACAGGCTCACAAGAATACCTGAATACTCGTAGGAATCTTTCTGAACATATTATATGCGTTATACGGAACATTTTGAAGTCCAGTTAGCATTTTAACGAGACATGTATATATATATATCCACTGAACATATAAATATATAAATATAAATATATATATATATCCCACTGAATATATAGGCTTATTAATCTACGTAATGGATAATTGATTGATTAAATATAAGGCACATATATAGGTAGGTATATATGAGTCTTTTAATGTAAAAGTAATATAAAAATAATGTAAAAGTGGTGCACGTCGCAAAACTTGATTATTGAATAATGAGGGACGAGGAAGTCGAAGTTCTGTTAAATGCAATAATGTTAAGAAATGTTAGTTGTTGTGATATATATAACAGCAATATATATATATATTGTGTATGATAGTTATTGGGTCTCATTTTAGTGCTAATAAAATTCCAAAATGTTTTATATGGCACATACAATATGGACAGAAAAGATTTCTATGGTATGCGTTGAAATACTTTCGCGAGCCAGTGTACATGCAGTTACTCACATTAATATTGTGACACAGCATTATCTCTGTACTGTAAAGGATAATTTAAATATCGTACTTGTTCAGTGAAGATACAAATCATTTATCGTAGCTCGAAAATACGTAAAGAATTTCATTCTAACAATCTTATTTTTAGGGTAAAGACTGCGTAATTTTTAGTATTAATTGCTGCAGATATCATTAGAAGGTACGAAAAAAGACCATCGAATTTAAGAAATAAAAGGAACAACCTCTTTTTTGTTAGGATTTTGTACAGTTAAATATTGTTTACGTATTTCAAAGCTACGATACATAGGTGGTTCATATTTTTGTAAACTGAGCAACATGGCATTAAAATTATCTCCTCTTATATAAAGGAACAAATACAAAGATAGTGCTGTATCCGAATATTAATGTAAGTAACTGTAGATTTTGATATTTAGAAACGTATGAAGATTGTTCTCGTGAACCTCTCATGATTAGTTATTGCCTAGGGAGGAGAAAATTTCCGTAAGAACATCAGACATTCCAACCGAAACCACTCGGAGAAAGCGCCAGGTTACGATCAACCCTATGAATTCAACGAGAATTCCGATGTGACGTTGGGTTCGGCCGAATTCTCTTGCAATTATGCAAATATTTGGACGGAGCACCGCGCGTTTTCTTTTAAAATCAGCGAGATTCGGTCCGGGGACACATTGCTGGCCGTAATCGGGGGTAATTTCAAGGAATCGAATAAACGACCAGGCCTCGGCGAGCGTTGAATAATTGAAACGTTTGTTTGCATATCGCTTTGGCCCTTTGTTCCATCCCCTTTGTCGCGTATAATTCACGCGGCTGCGGTGAAACAGCGGTGGGTCGAATTCGAATTCCAACAGGGCGAGAGAGAGGTTTCACCAATCCCTTCTTGTATTCCGCTTTCATTCCGTGAATCGGAATCCTCAGCGTTTCAGGAACTCGAGACGATTCGTGGAGCCCTCGTGTAACGCTCGTTACGCTCCTGGAATAAAATGCTCCTCGAGAAACAGCTCTCTCTTAAAATGGTCAGCCATTGTTCCTGGAGGCCCTTGGACGTTGTCGATGCTAAAGGGTGACCTTAAATCTCGCGTAATGCGCTCCTTGTACATGTACACGCGAACAGGACTCGGCCCTCGTGCCCCCCCCCCTTGTTAGAGACAACGAAGAAAAAGAGGATAACGTGACAGGGCGATTCGATGATCGCGGATCTATGATTTTTTTGGATCTTTGCTACCGAAGACGCGAAGAATTAGTGTCATATATGACATTAGGGAAGTTTATTATTGACGGACTGCAGATTTGTATAGTGTTCATCAGTGGAAATTAGAAGGTTTGAAAATACAGAGAATGCACATAATACACAGAAATACATATTTATATAGAGTGGACCATTTAAATGGCAGCATCTAAATATCTCTGTTACTAATGGTCGTACGAAAAAAGTCCAGGTAAAGTGATACTTGAAGACTCACATGCAACGAAGAATGAATCGAGATAAAATATTTCCAATTTGTTTTTTATGAGATGTAAAGGTCATTGTCGTTTTTTTTTTTCAATGAAGTCGTATATTCTCTGATACATTAGTCGTTTAATACATAGATCTTGGCATTTTCTACAAGAAGTTAATAAAGTCATTAGTGTTTAGCAGATAACTTAACTTTTATTTTGTGAAACCTATTGAATGGAAGGCGTTTTGTTAATTTAGAAAAAAGACAACAATGACCTTGAAATCTAACAAAGGAAATAAGTTTTAAACAAAATTTCGTAAACAAAAATCGTTAATAACGGAGATACATACATATTCAATTGTTACCATTTTATTGCCCCACCCTGTGTATGTAGTAAAGTATGCAAACTGTTATATCTATTATAATATTTAACAGATAGAACAATTCTCTAGCCAAATTTCAGTTTTTTTAATTATATTCAGAAAAATATGAATTTAAAAAATATCTGCAGCTTATCATTGCGTTTTTCATCTGTTTTTTATAAGAATTTATAGATTATGAAATAATTATGAACGTTTTGGTAAAATTTTTAGATGATTTTATAAATTGAGAATTGATATGGGTTTAGAAAATTCCAATACGTGTATTTCTTATGATCAATGCTCTGTTTTGATTGGGACAACAGGCAATTTATAAGTGTTAGGACAGAATAATTTATAGACTTGTAGATCTTTTCGTGGTTTTATGGAAATTGTTATTATATATTAATGTTCATCGGGCATCTGAAGTCGAGATCAGGATTCAACAAGTTTGATTAATAGAGTTTATTTATTCCCTATATTTTTGATCGGATTTATGGGTTGGTTGACGTTCAAGGATATAAAGATACTTGATGGGACACCATGCATTATTGATTTAGCTTTTGTGATCGAGGACCACTCTATGTCTTGTAGAAATTTATGGTCGAAACGGAACTGTTTATGAATTTTACATTCGAAATCAGAACTTTAATAAAATATCCAATTCAATCCATTTATCGATTCTTACTCGACTAATTCTTCGAATTCAAAATTCGAATTGTCTAAACTTTACGCATTGTAGAGATTACTTAGCTGCGTTTACCATCATCGAATAAACGGAAAGAATGTAGTCCTGATAATTGAAAGATCAGCTGAGAGTAAAAGGAAAATAATCAAGTTCGACTTTCAAAATTTGGAGATATTTGGCGGTCTTCTTTCTTTTCGTCGTTCCATAGGATATAGTCTTCGACTCGAACCGCTTGGAGCAGCTGGTGAAGAAGCTGAGTGTATCTGGAGCGATCTAGAACCTGGAGATCCAGGATCAAGATCGAGCGAAGATAGCGGCAGGAAACCCCGCGGATTATGCGTGTACGACGTGCTTGTCGTACGGCCGCGTTAAAAGTTTCTCATTGTCCTGGTTATTGTGCCGCTTGTCGTCGATTCTATTCCAAAGAAAATATTTAGCCGTTATTTCTCACAACACCAGACACCTTTCTGCATCCCTCTGTCACATAGTTCTGACATCTCAGAGAACGGGAACCTTGCTGGAAATACGTTCTCGCGCCGTTCTATTTTTTGTTTTTGGAATTGTTGTTAAACTAGAAAACTTTTTACTTTTTTTACACGTACATACCTTTGTGACATTTTACGTAATGAAGTATAAAGATAGTTTCTTTGAGTAAATGTTATTTTATGAGCTTTTTCCAAATAAGTTTGAATTCTTTGAATCATGGAGATACTTATAATATGTTGAACATTTCTAGTTTTAGATTACATTTCATAGTGTGCAAATATTGGTCTAGTTTTGTTATCAAGGTGGTTCGATACATCAAACTTCCCGCCGAAAATTTTTTACAATCGAAGATTTAAAGCATTCGCATTCTAAAAGATACAAATCTTGAAAAAGAGAACTTTCACGTGTACTTACTTATAGAAATTTCAAAATCTAAAATTTATCTTCTCAACTTGCAGATCTTTTAGTAGGAAATTCGACAAATTTTTTGAAAATCGTACAGGTTTGGAAAATACATTTAAATAGAATCGATTTTCAAGCACACGCATACTCCATAAAACTTGGTATTTCGTTCGAAGTGGGCTCGAAAGTTTCTGAAAGTTCGTAAAGGTATGTAATACGAGTTTCGTGCGACACTTCTGAGGAAACGGGGTCGTGAGATTCCGCGTTACGTAAACTTGGTTAAACCGTAGCACACTCGTTCCACGCTTGCCACTCTTGCCGTTCGACAATTTTTACGATCAGCCGTAAAGGCACGTGCTCGTCTCGAAGAAGATTTAAATTTCCTGACCGAAGGAAACTCGCTGGAAACCGGCGCGCGGTTTTATTTCGAAGCATAAAACTTGCCCCTAAAATTTTAGTTGGTCGATTTGTTTCTTTTTACGACGCGTACGTACCACCGTGACATCGCTTTAATTGCGTTTCGAAGGAAATACCGTGTTTCTTACGCTTTTGGGCGGTACCTTCCTCGCATCTGTACGATAATTAATTCTATCGGAATTCGTGCACGTGTCACAAAGAACTTAGTTCGAGTTGAAAGTATGGAACTTGTACGTTTTACATATTTTAAGATTACAGAACATGAAGCATTCCAACAATTTTATTTTAGTTTATAATTTCGTGATGTTGTTAATGATTTAATAGCTTTTGGTTGAAATATCAAAATTGAGAAGTATAGGTATTTCCCATCTTTACGATCGTTCGTAAAGCCGGAATTCTTACAGCGGGAGTTTATTTACTTCTCTTAGAAATAATGTTATAAGCAAGAGTTACGTTCGTAAGGAGGAATATATAAAATATAGATCGAATATTAAAAGATAAGAAAAGATTTTATTGACTAAACTTTATGTATTTCAAAATTAACATAAGACAAATTTGAAATGAAGCAAAAAATTCGGAAAGTGGAAGTTGATAAAGCGAGAACTATATATATTTTCGTTCCTCAATGATCTAGAAGAAAGATAAGTTAGAACTAGAAGAGTACCACTGGCGACGTAGAAAAATGAGTGGTAATACGTGAATAACTTTGCATGGTGTACACATGGTTTCGTTAATGGTTTTGAGATTTTTGGATTTTGCTTTCGTTACCAACAATAAGATTCAGCAACCATTGCATTACATTAGTTTAGAGTTTAGATCATAGTATTTCATGGCAAGGATAACATTGCAGTTTATAATATCTCATTCTTTAAAGACCCATGAAATCAATGAAATTAAGCAGGGGATATAATAAGAAGCTTAGAAAGGAAATCTAGACATAATTCCATGTATCTATATCTACATAAAACATCAATTTTCTGAAATAACGTCGCGAAAAGAAATTAATTTATCTTTTACGGATGTTCCGACCGAAGAACCGTATCACGATCTCGCAATTTGCTTTCCTCATCCAGGAACCCGAGGCTTGCCAGCAATCTGGATAATTGCCGCGTGCTTGTGACCCAGTATTTAAAGTCGATACATAAGCCACAATTACCAGTCAATGACGCGTCGCGTCGGGTTGTTTTTGTCAGCGGTAAAACAGATTAACACGGTTTTTGCTCGTTTCGTATACTTTCTCTTCTCTCACAGAACAATCAGCATCCGCTCTCAAAATCACATTATACCCTTGTATCAATTCCCTGCAATTCTTTCATTAAACAATTTAGACGATTCCGCGAATCGAATGCATTACATACAGAACACGTGATTCGTTTCTTTTCGCGTAACAAAAACTCGTTCATTGCACGAGTGGAGATCGAAGCGAAAGCTAATTCGATCGCGTGAATCAGCGAGTTGCGATTTCATCGTGTCTTCTGAATTCTGCTTTCACGGATTGACGGTCAAAAAGAAATACTTTGGATCGTACAGAACTGCGATTTACAACCGGTGCGATGTGCCGCGAGAGACGAGAATTTTTAAAACATGCAACACAGCAGAATCTCCTTTATCGAAATACCCGTTATCTGAACATTCCATTAACAAAATTTGATTATCAGCTTCGCTAATTCAATACGCATACATGGACAAGAGCTAAGTAGTATGTATCGCGTTTTTGAACGAGAAACCGAAAAGTGTGTGAAAATACAAAAAACAGAAACAAAATGTTTATCGCATTTTATCATAGTGGTCGCAATTATATTTATGGATTATATATATTTATAAATTGCGTTATACGGTCGATTATAATTAATTTACGCGAACCACGAAATGAAAAGATTTGAAAATCGCTTGTCTAGAATCATGAGCGTGGAATTTGTTTGACCTCTGAAACTGAACGAAGCCAAAGCGGAACAACTTCTCTTTTGCTCTGCTTCCGGGTTCGAAATGCGAAACACGCGGCGTCTGCGTTGTACACAGCACTTTAACCAATTAGTCTTCGTACGATCCAGCTCGTTATCCATCGAGATATCTGATCGTCGATGGTTGGACCGGCATTGTACGTCTTTATCGTCAACGAGATCAAATTATCCGTGAAAGGGCGGATACAGTCGAGTAGTTCGAGAAATTGGGCCCACGCTTGCTACGTTCTTGTCGAAATCTAATACCTAGGTCCAATCGTGATCGGTGCGGCGGCGATGCGATCGTTTCGGTTCTCACTGGAGCAGATTTTATTCTCTTGATAGCCTACCTTCTTTATTTCGAAACGCTGTCAGGTTTTGGTTTGATGAAGAGTGAATGGAGCTTTAGATGGGAACGAAAGAATTTGATGGTTGACAGAGTTCGGGATATTGCCTCAGGTATTACACTAGTCTGCTGCTGATGGATTCGATGGATAAATTTGGACGAATAAATTTTATAAAATATACGCCTTAGCAGTTATTTTGCTGCAATAAAATTTAGGTTTAGACGTAGATCTCTTTGCGAATTTTATTTAAAATGCTAGTTTAGCTTTTTATACGAAAACAAATACATTCATGGACACATTTATGATTTATTTTTATAAAACCAATGCTTTCATTCAAGAGTGCACTAGAGTTACTAGTCGATCGTATCAGAAACTTGTCTGAATGTAAATAATTAATCCTTTGATTGAGAAAATACCTTCTCTAACACACCATTAATATATATATACGAAAAGTGTATATATATGTACACATATATTTGTTCTCACATGGTCATTAACATTTCTATTATACGAAAAGATGTGTGATATACATACACGCCTAGTTTTTACTCATAAAAACACAGTTACCGTTTTATTAAACTGATACAGGGTGTGGCGAAAGTTCCTGAGTGATTTCTACTGTAATAACGATAACGAATTAGGAAAATGGTGGAAGTATAAACTTAAAAAGTATGATAATAAAGTAAAATAAATAAACACTTGTACATAAGCAATAAGATAACATGTCGGACCTAGAATGCGATTCGAAACTCACTATACGATTGTAGCAGCAGGAAACTGAGATCTAAATCGCGTCGACAAAAGTAAGCAAACATTGAAGCGGTTTTCGAATTGCTATGAAACGTGTAAACTGCACAATCTACTCTTATATATGCAGAGTTCCAATAGATAACCTTCTATTAAAGTGTCACAAGCGAAAGATTAAACAATATAGGTACTTGTGTAAATCTAGAAAGGAAGCAAAAGCTATCTCAATTATCCTCAATTTGCATCCATCCCTTTTTCATTAAACAATCCATAACCAATGATATTCCACTTCAAATATAACCAGAAGAACATAGTATTATAGCTTTCGATCGACCGTACGAAAATCTTAATTCTTTCTATCGTCGAAACTCTCTGGTTTTAAAAGCGTTGGATTTAAGATTTGCGACATGGAAGAGAGTAGGAGTTTGGGCAATAAGCTTGGCGGACGGAAACTGTCGCAGTGTCATGTCACGTTATCCGATGATCGGCGCCATGACCAGCGTTACAATGATGTGACGCCTACGCTCCCCAAAGAGATTGCGATCTAAGATAGCGAGCAATAGAAGCGACGAGGATATCTTGGGATCCGTGTGCTTTGGACACCTTTCGTGGTTATCTCTCTGGATACTGTTATATTTGCACGTTGAGAGCAGCTCGCAAGATCTGTCGGCAATCGTTTCGATCAACGCTGTTTATGTCGATCCTTTCCTTAGGAATCGGTTCGGGGATCATACGGTCCCAGTTAGCGGCTCGTTCTTATCCTTCGTTTCATTCTCTTTGTATCTCGATTATCGTAAAATGGAGATCCCGAGAAACGAATCTCTGAACGGGTTTCTGACTTAATCTTGAGAGAAGAAAGTTGGGGTGCATTATCGAGGAAAGTTACGAGTGAGCGAGCCGTACGTGCTGAAGATGGAATACGACGATAGGGGGAAGGGTTGAATGACGCGGATGTTTGTGATTTTGTTCTTGCTTAACGCAAAGTCGAAGATTTAAACGTCCTTGAGAAGATTTGAAGCGTACTGTTAATATTTATTTGTTAAATTTTGGAAATTTTTGTTTGTTTTGTCTAGTATAATTCTGGTTGTAATAATTGGAAATTGGTTGGTGATAGAAAAAATGAGTAGAAGTACAGTTCATGTTGGGTTACAGAGCAATACATTCTAATTTATTAATTCAAGGAAAGATTAAATATATAGTAAATTCTTACTAGTGTACCTTGCAGTATATCAAGGAAAGAAACATGCTAGGCATCTGTAGAAAATTCATTACTAATTTTTTGACTGCTTTTGTCGACTATGAGCTAACCCGTATTGGGCAGTCAACGTGTTAATATCCAGCATGATTAAGAAACAATCTGCAATTACTCAGTCCTCAACAAAGATTCATAAAACAAAATGTATACAGTGCTGTAAGAACAAAAGAATTTACCTTGGAAAAACCAACTGATCCCTTTGCGTTCTGAAAATAAAACCGGTGGAATTCGATATTAATCGAACGGGCAAAGCGGTACCGATGCGAGAGAGAGAGAGAGAGAGAGAGAGAGAGAGAGAGAGAGAGAGAGAGAGAGAGAGAGAGAGAGAGAGAGAGAGAGAGAGAGAGAGAGAGAGAGAGAGAGAGAGAGAGAGAGAGAGAGAGAGAGAGAGAGAGAGAGAGAGAGAGAGAGAGAGAGAGAGAGAGAGAGAGAGAGAGAGAGAGAGAGAGAGAGAGAGAGAGAGAGAGAGAGAGAGAGAGAGAGAGAGAGAGAGAGAGAGAGAGAGAGAGAGAGAGAGAGAGAGAGAGAGAGAGAGAGAGAGAGAGAGAGAGAGAGAGAGAGAGAGAGAGAGAGAGAGAGAGAGAGAGAGAGAGAGAGAGAGAGAGAGAGAGAGAGAGAGAGAGAGAGAGAGAGAGAGAGAGAGAGAGAGAGAGAGAGAGAGAGAGAGAGAGAGAGAGAGAGAGAGAGAGAGAGAGAGAGAGAGAGAGAGAGAGAGAGAGAGAGAGAGAG
>NT_176676.1:1179555-1197048 GCF_000188095.3 Bombus impatiens | reverse complement strand
AGAGAGAGAGAGAGAGAGAGAGAGAGGTGTAATTGCACGCGAGCAATCAGCGGTGAGCCAGCCGGAAAAAGTGGTAGGGGCTGGCAGAGCTGGAAGGACGGGGCTCCGTGGAGGACGCAGAAGACACGAATGAACACAATGGACAGGCCGTGTGGCCCCCTGGTGGGCCTCGCGAACACCGCACATCTTATCTGGCAAGATCTATGGGCCACGGACTAGGAAGCCAGGGGCCCTGTTAGAAATATCACGGCGACCGATCGCAGATAGGACCGCGATAACAGCCCCTCTTTTCACCGCGAACAGACCTCTGACGTGCTCCCCGGCTCAGGATGGAGGGGGTGGCGGATTACGGGCAGCTGGTGGACCTAGATAGTTTACAGTAAACCGCACTCGCAGCAAATTCGTTCGTGCAGAGACGAGGAAGGTCCCGGGGGCTTCTAAGACGAGAGACGTCTGACATCTTGGTCCGACAATGAAATAGACTGGCACGCGGGAGCCTTTGATGCGCTCTTTGTCATGATTCAGATTCGCATTTTTCATTGTTGACGTTTAAGTTGGGAGTGAAGGAATACAGATAACGGGTTTTTGAAAGTAGACTGGTTGTGAATACATTGTCTGCCATAAGTAGCCATGTATTAGGACATCTACCGATATTTCGTGCAGATTGGACACCAATTATTGTTTTTTATATTACTTCTTTTTCGTCATTAAGATACTAATCGTGCTTCTGTACTGTTCGAATGTACTGTTTCATGCCTCAGAAAATCTGACATCCAATTTCTTTTATATCTTTTTAAGAGCTTTTTACAAATACAAAACGCTTCGGTTAATTCCGAAACAAGTGTTCAAAATATTTGATATAAAATGATTTTTTGCAAACATTCTGGCGTCTACAAAAATCACTCGAATCGCAAATCACTAGACCTAACATTCGCAAGAAATATTCATAAAAAAATGTCTAGAACATGTTGCTCCAAAAAACGATCTATAAAACAGCATACACATTATCTCCCACCTTCTGCGATATTATAATCACCTTATCTCTTTTTTCTGAAAAAAACCCGAACTCAACAACACCTCTTTCCAAATCACAATTATCCCATAGCCACTAAGAAGTCCGAGCATTACAAAATAAGGCACAGGTCGACGTTGGACTTTTTATACGATCACGCTCGAGTCTGGTGATTATCCCAGGACCATCTTATTCCCTATCCGTTTCACGTGGTCTTGATCATCGAAATAATTAGATATTAACTGGCCGAGACTACCGTAGGGGGTGATGGTGTGTCGGAGGCGCGCGAGTCATTCGGCTTAATACGGGCTCGGATCACCTTTTGCTCGAGCTAACGTGTCCGACGTTGGAGCACACAGGTGGATCGACCGGTCATTAGGGGCTCCACGTTAATTACAGAGATCGTATTCATCGGCGGCTGGAGCCGCGTTGCTTCCTTTGACATCGTGCTAGGAAAGTCGTTTCATCTCGCCGAAATATTAATTTCCCCGGAGATCGGTTTGGATGGGGCTTCCCTTAACGAGGCCCCGTGGACGATTGTCGAACGCGAGAAAGAACGAGGTAACGGGAGCAACGTAAACACCACCTTTTGAATTATTATCGCCTTCCGTGGCTTCTAATCAGTGGCTATTATTTACGGGCTTAGGCTGAGTCAGATAGTCGTTGATCGGCGTCCTGTTGCGCTTCAAAGGGTGCATGATCTACGAAGGATATTTAGCGTCCAATTTGGTGTGAAGAGTTGGTCGGTTCTTCCTTTTTTGATTAGAAGGCTGTTTTTAAGATAGCAGATAAAGTGGCGGAATTTTTTCACTGATTTTTTATGCTTGTACGATAGCTATTTTGGAAATAGCTTTTTTATATCGTACAAAATGTCTGGAGTTTGAGGAGAATGTAGAAGAATCGTTATCATAATTTGTTTTTTTTAACACGTTGAATGCCACGCTAGTTTTACAAGGTTTGGCCGTGGCGCCACGATGAATTTTTTTATTATGCGATATATATAATGTTGAAATATTACCTCGATTCACTTATTTTTTACGATTTTCAATTATTTCATATTGTCTCTTCGCGTTGTTAAATAATTGTTCTATGTTGTTACGTCCCGGGTCCTACCATAAACCATAATTCATCCCTCGGTCATACTTATTCTGATCCGCAATAATCCTAAAGAACCGTCACAAGATTTAACATTTTTTACTTTACTGTCAAGGCCCTTAATTGCCATCAAACATCTTTCAAGTCGAAACGTTTCTTAGGGTTATTGTTCATTAAGGTAAAACACGGAAAAAGCGGGTTTTCCCTATGTTCGACAGTCACTGGTGGGGGGCGTACATAATAGATCTATATTTCATGTATAAATAAAACTATTTTTATTTGTTTTATATTAATTTCGTCACACTATTGTAGTAACGATGGTAATAATAAAAAATTTATAATTATTGATATTTGTTCAAATGATGTATTTCTACTAATCTTGGTGCGCCATTCAACGCATTCAACGTGTTAAACGAGAGTGAGATTCACGTATAAAAATTAAAGATCGTAACTATTAAGGACTAAGGATTCAAGGATGGTTGTAGTTCCTGAATTTTAAAACTCTGTTAAGTATGACAAAAGAATATTTTTAATATCGCGTCTAAGTTCCTCGATTCTATAGAAAATAGTTCTCTTTAATTCGTAAGAGTATAGAATTTTGTATTGTATGACCTCAAATAATTTACACTGTTTCACCTTCCTGTTTTCCTCATATTCTCTCTAACATGCAATTCGTCACGAGGGCCTATCTATCGAATTTTGTGTATCCGAGTTATCAAAAAAATTAAAAACGCACTTAATCACAACAGTATTTATATTTAGACATCGATACTTATATATCAAAAGATTGAAATACTTAACTTACAAAAATTTCGCCCAAAAATTATATCTGAAATTACAAAATCTGTAATTTTTCAACGCCAAGGAGATAATAATTATTAGCCCAAACCTGTAAGATATTAACAGTTATAATTTATGTTTTCATGCAGGTATAATAGGTGTATGTAATTTTTGTAACATTTTATACTACATATATCCTTTTACTTTCCTCTTTTTTATTAAATATAAAAGTGAACAAATCGTGTTATATTTCTAAAATGTGTGTCCTAATGTGTCAAAAAATTCGTAGAGTCAACGTTTTTACTATAATATTTTATGTTCGTGCAGACTTTTGCAGCTAATTATACATATGTTCTAAGTATCTACTCAAATTCCTTGCACATCGTTATTCACGCTGTAGTGTGAACCACAGAACCACGATAAATTCCATTTACCAACAGACTGTAAGCGATGATCGGTTAGGCGTGACAACCTGCTTATTCAACTTACTCGATTAAAATTCAATGTTTCTCTGCCACAAAGGGCGAACTTTCGTATGCCTGATAATCGATGCTTTCCAACGAGGGTAAGATACTCGCCTCTGATCAACTATCAATATATTGATGCGTTGGGGTATCACGCGCCAGTAGAGAGGGAAACAATTACTATGATCCTCTTTCTTGCACGTTTTTAAAGTCCCCTGTGATTTCTTTCTTTACAGTCTTTAAGAACGACCTGTCGAGACTATGAAACACCAGACGCATAATGACGTTGATCTAAAAAGCGTCCATGTAAAAAAGGAGCCGGTTTACAAGACCAGGGTCCAGCTACAACAGTGTTGGATAAGAAGGTACAAGATTTCGATTAACGGACGTGTCGCGATTTATCTGACCGAAGGATCTTCGAAAATTACACGTCTAAAGCTAGTCTGGTTCCAGCGTGAAACGCAGCTGTTAAGTTAGCGAAGTGGTGTAACAAATCCATTTAGCGAGCAATTCCATATGCTGGTTGGTTCGTTTGTTCGCCGAAAATCTGCTTCAGCTTATAACATTCAGAATTACAATATTACCATGTCGATATACGAATAACGGAAAGCTGTTTTATTCTCATTTCGGTAATTACTTAACGTTACATACATAGGTACGTATTAAATATAGAAGTATTAGCTATAGAGTATAGACACGAAACTTCTATCGTTCAATCGAAGAAGATACGTTTCTTCTATCAGTCAATGCGTTTTCGTTTGTTTTTTTTTCATTTTTTTATTAATGAGTGAAAGTTTGGTATATAGATAAAATATTTTTAAAAGTCGGCTTATAAAATTAATATTGCTTTGTTCTTGTAGAGTTGTAATCTGAGAATTCTCAATTGTTAAAATTAGAATAAAGTAGGATCGATATTGCACATTTTCAATAAACATTTGCAATAATAACAGTAATAACAACAACAACAACAATAACGTCTACTTCTGGGAGTGTTTTCCAATTTCGTGGTGGTAGTATGTACACAGTGCTACCCAAACGACCTGCATTGTCCAGCTATAATGAAACAATACCAGGTCATGGCACCTTGCATCACACCCTTTGCACTTTCTTTCCCCAATCTTTATTGTTCGGCCAACAAAGGGCTTTCGACCCGTGTTCTTAGTCCTTGATCCACGATGCGCGGTGGTACAGCTTCTCGCCTTTATTTCGTCAAAGTTTCATTGTCTCTTGTACGAGTCCTCCAGGCAGGTGAAAAGGGTCAGACTTATAGAAAATGGTCCTCCAAGAAGTCATGCCCAACAATGTCACCAAGTCGATGCCAGATTTTTATCGTAGTCCCCTTAAATATAAATATTAAATACCGTTCCATGATTTATTATTTTGTGATTTGTGGTTTGTTTCGTATTAAGGAAATTATTTTTTTCACTTTTACCTTCGTTATTAATGAAGTGAGCTTTCTATTTTTAATTACTCTTAGATTTTTATACGTATTCTTTTTTTAATAGTTGAGTATTCGAACAGACAACACATTCTCGGCAAAAATGACTTCATCAGAAAAGATGTTTAGTGTTGGGAGAATAGTGGAGAATAACTATTTTTATTTACAATCGGGTCGAGGCGCATGTTTTTCTCGTATATGACTCGGACAATGTCCTTTGAAAATTATACATTTATGGCACTGTATACTTTACCAGCTTCAGTAGAGGAACATTATAGCTGCAGCTGCTTATTTATGATATGTCGTATATTCGATGAGAATTTGTAAATTTTTTAAATTTAAGAAAGAAAAATTAGATCGTAAAGGTGAGCCTCGTGTAGAGCTAATAAATGAATTTATTACAACAAAAGAAGAACGAGTAATTTTATACAAACGATATACTTACTGAAAGACGATATTGGATCATAAACAGCTAGAGAAATTATGTTATACATTAACAGATCCGTAAGTATTAATAGTCTTTCGTGAAGAATCTTATTTTCATTTAAAAATTGGACAGAACGTTCCGGCATATGTAATACATGTATATTGATATTTTATTCTATTTAGAACTTTCCAATACAAAATCATCAGATCTCGTCCTTTTACTTCAACGAGCATTTTAAACTTACAATACAATCAATGGCTACAAAACCATACTCTTATTTTTCAGTGAAGCGTTTTTTTATCGACATCTATATGTCATCCTTGTAGTATTAAATTTTTGTTTTATTAAATTATTAAATGATATGAAATTTAATATACTTGGACTTAATTAATTAGTATATAAATGTTACAATAAATACAGCGACTTGCATTTGCAAAAAGTATTTACTTTTCATAGCCACTGTAAAAAATCGCTATGACTAAAAATACGATGTCTTTAAAAACACCGTATTTATCTTCTTATACGAAAAATGAAAAATCCTAGAATGCCAAGTGAATAACGGTGGAAGTTATATCGCCCACGGTGTACCGCGATAAATTACGTGCGTAAATTGGTAATGCACGTACGGTGTGTCGCGTGTAAGCTCATCGAGAGCAACGCGTTGAATTTACATGAAGTACTTCGAAACGCCTTTCAAGCGAGCCGATCGCGATCGATCGGACCGTTTAGGGGCAAATATGCGATAATAATGTACCATAATCGTTGATAATGAAGATACGCCCGGCAAGCAGGTAGAAAACGATCGATTCGAGAGAACCAGCCAACCGGACACTGACATGTGTACCATCCATATATGTTCTTTCTCCTGGTTCAATTTGCCTGAAACGTGTGGCGTGATCGTTCTTGTAGCGCTGCACCGATTTATTATAATTACTCGACAACTTTTCGTTCCATGTTATCGCAATGACATTCAAATTTCCATTTTTTTTGCGGGTTTTTGTAAATTTAATAAAGGTAATCTTCCCAAACTCTTTTGCTACGCTCGATTTCATAATTATATAGATTATATATGGAACTTGAAACTTGGTACGTAATTAGGTGGTTTTATCAGGGATTTCTAGACTTTATTATATAAAATTCTTTCAGTTGAATGTTATTTTATCGTGAAGAAATGCAGAATTACAAAAAGTTACTGGTCAAGTAAAAGTATAGTTATGCAATAGTATAGGTAAGAAATTGAGATTAAAATATACATATAATTGACTTAACTCCTGTATGAAATTCATTTCGAAAACAAGATACATTTGAATATCAATTCTCATATATAATTTAATTAAATAAAATAATAATAAAATACAGATATAACATTTAAATAAGCTCAATTCCTTAATTGCATATAGTTAAATCTCAGATCATAGAAAAATTGAATTTCCAATTATATAGTATGAATTATAAACTGAATGAGAGAATGATTCCAAGTAGAACTGCGCAGTCGATTTAAATTACATTTCCATACAAAATTTTCAATGACAGACCTTTCATTCAAAAAAAGGAACGCAGCATGATCAAGCGCGGCTTCAACGATCCCTAATTTTCATTCACGATGAAACTCGCCATTGTACGCTCTCAAACACCTGCATTTATCCATCAATCTTTCGCACCTCCTAACTAAAAATTAATTAACTTGCCATCACATGAAAGCGTGACAAACACTGTACTTACCTCCTCCCTGACACGTCACCAACTACAAGCCAGATAAGTGTAGAACCAGCGACAAGTATTATCGAATTACCAGCGATAGTTCGATTATTCCATCATTATTTGAGCAAACCAGACTCGCGCCCATAACCTTCGCCGACTCGATGATCGCCGATCTGAAAAATGGCCGACGTCTTTGGATGAGACAAATCGAGGCCAGTCCAGGCAAAAAATATTTCCATCACACGAAAAGGGGCCTCAGGGTGGAGATGATCTTTATTAAAAATACGTCCGTTGGCCACTTTGTCCTTAATGCGAGAGTGCCACCTGTACCCTTAGTAAGCGGTTATACCTGCCACTTAGGGCCGGCGAGATTATCTACTCGAGAGCAGCGGAGGACTTGCAGCGAGCAGCACCCTCGTTTTTGTGATCAAAGGACGTGGCTCGTTCCGCGGTTTCTCTCGCCGCGATTTAGCGGAAGGTGTTCAAATTAATGACACTAGCCCGTGAAATCTTGAACGATGTAACGAGAGGGTGAGGAGGTGGTTTTCTCTTTTGCTTGAATTTTTGGCCAGACGACTGACTACAACGACGTTCCCAGCTGGCCCGTACAATTAGACCTCGTTTAGGGGCGTTTAGGGGCTCCCTTATCGCCCCCATTACTGTTATTATCGACTTATTACGAGACTGATGCATCGCCACGCTCGTTCAAGATCGGTGGCTGAGTGTGTCCTGCGATGAGACGTGGCTGATGCTGACGTGTCTAATGCTAATGATCGTCGTGTCCATAGAGTGGATGTGATCGATAGAAGATTAATGGATCGTTGGTTTGTTGGGATTTTTTTAGGAAGAGTTCGAAGTGAGGAAGGAACACGATGTGAAGTCTTCTAGAAATTCTGTATGACCTGCATATTACTTTTATAACTTGTGGACGATGAGAACGATTTTAAGCTTGAGTTTTTATACAAATTTTATTTCTTTTATAATTGGTACTGACGTGTCTAATGTTAATGATCGTTGGCATAGTGTTGAGGATTGAACTGATAGAGAACTAATGGATCATTAGTTCCTTGGAATTTTTTAAGGAGGCTTCGAGGTAAAGAAGGAAAGTGATGTGCAGTCTTCAAAATTATCTGCGATCTGCATATTACTCTTTTGCTTGTAGGCGATCAGAATGATTTTAAACCTGAATTTTTATCAATATTTTTTATAAAATACATATGTTCGTAGATTCTTATAACGGAACCTCATTTTACACGACATACTTTATAAGACTATATAACGACCCTGTTATACCAATTTTATCTGTATAATATTCAAGTACCTATACATGAGAGATGTTTGACGAATTCTTACTGTATTTATTTTCATTAAATTTGATATCCTTGCTTAAAATTTTACTATAAGCGCTCCTGCGCTTAAAATTTCACTATAGCAGTAGATACAGTCAATAAAATGATGTTACGAATCATCGATAAATCTTCGAGGGAGCAAAAAAATATTGCAATAAAACTAACGTACACTGCGCTTCGTAAATTGTGGACATCGAGTTATAATAACGGTACGTGAATAGCATTTAGATAAGTTAATCAAGGATCATGTAATCATATGAAATACAAATTATTTACTTATTTAAAATCTTGTCAACTGTATCAGTCTTATATTAAAATGAAATGCACTATTCGTCCTAGTGCTAACTAACTTCAGATATTAATGTGGAAGAATCTTCTTTATCGTATCTGTTTTGGCTGACGAAAGCGTTCGAACATTTTTATAATTAGGAACTTCTTTTATCTATAATATATATTATACAAAATATTTTTAAATCACATTAGCGTTGTACTCGTGATTACAGCTGCGAAATGTAGCTACCGTGATTGTATTGGTAAAATTTGAAACAGATTTGAAAATATATACATATATAAGTTGCGAAATACGTATTAGAGGTACATACTTCGCAACGGCCATCGACGTATTTGTACTTTGAATGGCCAATTATTCGAGCTACAATATTTAACGAGCAATCCTTACAATGCTAATAAAATTTCGAAATGTGTGATATATACATAAAAAATTTCTAAATGTCAGTTTAACGTTCGAAAGAACTGAGCGTGATGAACTTCTTATATAACGAAATTGTTCCATGATATTCGACGCTTATAGATGTCAATTTCTTTTTTTACATATTAATTTTTGGTGTTTCCTGGATAATCCTGGGTTTTTTTATTTGTAATTTTGAAACAAGCAATCATATTCTGCCAAAAGTACGCAAGCATCCACGTGCTTTTGAACATTAGTGTACAACCAATCAACGATTCAACTCGAATTAGTATCTTCCTTGTCTGATAGCTTTTTAAACATTCCTCGTCTACTTCCATGACGAAGTATCAATGGAATGTTAAACAGTTATGCTCTTCTATCTTCTCCGTTATTAGTCTGCATTAAACGCAGCTAATGGAGAGGTGTCGATAACGTTATCGTCAGTAACGTCGCTGCAGACTCGCATCGATGCATAGGACAACTTATTATCCTGCGTCACAGATACAGCATTCCACGGAAATGCAACAGGTTGCACGGGAATTGAGGATCGACTAACATTACTGAGATTCGTATGTATGTAGGTGAATGATGCACCGAGTGAAGCAGTCAGTGGGCCGCAGACGAAATCGGGGAGTCCCTGGATTTCAGGTTGCAGCCGCGTGTAACGTGTAATTACGTGCTGACATTTCCTTAAAATGAGTCATATTTTGACAGCGCAATTTACAAGCACGTTTCTCTTGCATAGCATGATGTACGGTATGAAAGAAAAGATTTTTGTCACTCTTTTGTGGGGTAAAACATTTATTTATTCGTCTATTTATTTATTTATAATATAATATATAAGATTTGTTAGTGAAAAAGGCAGAAAATTAAACGTATATAAGATACAGAGTAATCTTCAAAATGACACAGTAAAGTAGGGTAGATGTATCTAAAGATCTACGAGCTACGAGTTCGTATAGTGCGTTAGAAAAGTATTCCAACACTTATCACAGAATTTTGTAATGAATATATGATATGCATTATACGAAACTTTCTGAAATTTTGTTAGCACTGTAACAAGACGCGATTATAAAAGTAGTGAAATTTAAAACTAATCCGGATATGTATATAGAAATTACAGAACATTTATTGTAAACATACATTTAGCGAATAATTAGTATACAGTATGAATAGCGATCTTAAACAGACAGTGCTAAAGATGGTCCTGCTACATGTTGTGGCTTATCAATATAGTAAATAATTGACAGTTCAAATAGGTTGGTAATCTTTGCGAAGTACATGATTCCAATAAATATTTTATAGCCTCTAGGTATACGTACATTTTCAGATTCATTCTGGATTTTACACAATAATTCAGAATAACACAAATTTTTGCATATACACATGTTAAAGTGTTTCAAATATTTGAAATTTATGGGTGAATTAATTATCTTTTTAAATTTTCTGTGACAGTACTTTATCGTAGAGTACCACGTTTGTTCAATGTTAAGAAATGTTAGAATTTTTATGTTTGACGTCATGAATGTTTGAATATTTGAACTTTTTTATGAGTTTGAGGTATTTATAAAAGTGAAATCTCATCTACACCATCTACAGATACATGTATGGGCATGTAATACATCATCATGTAATAAATAACAAATTTTGGATTTGTAACGCTTGAGAATTAAAATTTTCTAATTATATTAGAATTTCTATAGAAGCTATGATAAGAATAGATATTATAAGCAATCAATTTTTTTTTATGAAAAAGCAAGACTTTTGTTCAAATAAAGAATAAACCTGTCAAAAGTAAAAGTAAAAGAAATTTTTGAAAGATTTGGAAAATAATGAATGGTTATCAATATCGTTTCGAAAATTTTTCCGCATGCAAAGATTTCCACGGTAGTGACATTAGACACACGATATCGAGTATGACGTTTCTAGTTGTTAATACCGATTTATGTTACCTTCGATTTGATTCGAAGTTGGCGTGACTTTAACGAATGGTAAAAGAACCATGTGGCGATATGTTGCTGCAGATTTTTAACCAGAATATATTTAACCTCGTTTACTTTATTCTTCTCTACAGGACGAGACAACAAACCCAACAGTTACAAACATTAATATTTAAAATGAAGCTTATATAAATGACGAGTAACTTTTTACTCAACTTTAGTTTACACAAGAATTAATTTTTACCCAGCATTCACTCCGTTTTATCGAGTGAAACTCGAGTCAGGTAAAAGTAAGAGACAACAAATGACAACGATTCTTCATACCTAAAATCTTCGTTTCAACGCCACGAATCATACCAACAAATGATACTCTTGACCCAACAATGTATTAATAACTCGCACAAATTTACATTTTGCGGTATATGTATAACGTGCTTATGTATATATTGCTTTTTTTCTGTTGGTCGGGCGGTATTGCCCGCGGTTTAGAAAGTTTAAGAAATGACCCTAACGGTCCGGCATCGACGATTACAAATGAATATTACCATCGTCGATTACAAATGAAAAATCACGAAAGGCGCGAGCAGTAACCAACTAAGGAGGAGTAATTACAACGAGATTAATCTTTCTTTCACCGTGGCTTCAATACGCCTTCCTAACGAGCACCAAATGGATCACCGTTATACACGTGCGCGGTTCAGACTGGTCTGCGATCAGTTCTCAAAAGGAAATCGTTCTGTCTGCTCTTGCTTTTGTCCGGTTCTCCCTCGCCAACATTTTATGGATGTTCGTTTTTTTATCGTCCGCCTAAGTGTGCCATTGGCAAACTCGTGCTTTTCACTGTCATATAATAAGACTTAAAGTTGATTTTAAATAATGGAAATTATCTTGTCTTTGATGTGTGCGATTTGGAATGGCAAGATATTAATTAGCATATTTGTGATTCTTCGCGTTTCATGGGCATTCAAGTTCACTCGTTCACGGCAGGCCATTTTTTAACGAAAACACGATCGAACCCGAAGAATCACAAATTTGTTATCTAATTATCGCGAAAAATTAAAATCTAAGATATTAATTGAATAACATTTAACTATCATTAAGGTGACGTGCGATGTCGAAGCTAATTTTTAAAACATAATTTCCATGAGATTTCTTTTATTACGAGTTGAATTACGACTGTCTCTCCCATCTTGTACAACTTTTATATTGTTCTTTGAAAAATTCTTTACTATTTCTGATGGTTTTTATCAAATATATTCTTTAGTTATCACGATTCACTTCAACTATCATCTTGAATCAATAGAATGAAAACATTAAAGTGTTTTTTTTTGTCATTTTAATAGAGAACTAAATAAATCAAAATATTTTCTTCCTTGTTATTATATTTTTAAGCTCCTTTTATATCTACTTGTTTACGTAATCTGTCAAACAAAAATAGATTTACAAAGTACGGTGTCGATAAAATAGTAGCCGAATGTACAACTACATACAGTCGATATAACGATGAGTAAAATCGACATATTTCACAAAAATAAAGTAAAAGAAAATAAAGTAACAGGAGTGAAATATTTAACGTTCTTTCGATATTATTTCCAAGAGACAAACGAAACTTGATAAAACTTCTTCGACGTACGTGATCTATCAAAGAAGAATGGATGTCAACAAAGAACAAGAATGGCTTGCTCTCTAAAGCGTCGAACAAAGATTTGCTATTATTCTTGGCATGATTCTTAACCCGTGACGTACGCACTCAACCACCTGTTCCTTCCTGAACCCTAGAAACTGAAGATCGATGCCACTCGTGAGAATCACTCTTGGAACACCAGCGTTTCGCGGAAGATCACGTGCGCTGTAAGAACTTATCCCCTAACATGACGTTTCAAGACTATGCAAATCCCAGAGAACGATTCTCTTCCTCGTTTCTGGTCATTGTTTGCGGTACAAAGAAAATTGCAGCGGGCCAGCCACAGAGGTAGGCAAAACGTGGTCAAGGACAATGCTCTGCCTGCCAGAATTGGCGATCGACAATGGCGAAAGAAAAAGGCGAAGACAAGGCGATGGGCGAATAGAACCTGCTGTTTTCCTTTCACCTGGAAAAAGTTCTCGTCGAGGTTGAATAGCATCATTAGTCTGCGGGGAAGCTGCGAGCAGTCACTGATCGAGATCCATTATTCTCCGGCATATTTTCGTAGGATCTCTGGATCCTTAGATCTTGTCAGAAAACTGAGAAGAATCGTCAAGAAGAAGCGTCTGGACGTGGCTGACAAATTATCTTCGCTTCGTCACTGACCGAGACACTTTTCCGTCGTTCGACTTTCGATCTTTCTATCCCTGATAAGCTACGAGATAGCCAGCGTGAGTGGTTCATTAGTTATTGATGGGGAATAATGTCGTTTCTCTGTAGTCTACTTGAAAATAGGAAAATTTTGGGGAAAATATTACACAATTTGTTAAGAGTTATTCGTAAACATTCGTTAGTGAAGTGAAGATTCATCGTTTAGACAATTTTGCTTTTAAGATATCTATTCTGTGAAATATTCTTTCCACTTGATATTGTAGAGATAAAAAAACATTAATGAAATATGTGTCTTGTCAGTGACACTAAATTCATCGATTTTATATCAGAATCGGAACGAAACATCTCTCAATCGGCATTATTATTTGGCAATTGCTATATACAGCATATTATCGCGAGCAAAATAAACGGTAAATTTATCTTATCAATTGAGAAATACTCGCTAGATAAATCTCTCCTATATCTAATATATGTAGAAGTTGGAAAGATCAGGTTTCAAGATTCAAATTTTTCTGACTTACCAAAGCATATATTGCATTTCACAATATTCATAGTGTCGAGCAGTACAAAAGAACCGATTCACAGGACTGAAATAGTGGTACTATTCGCTGTGGCGATTGTCCCAAAAATTAATAGTATCAGGCGCAACAGTTCATGCACGTGGAAAGGTCAGGCTGGTAATAAAGTTAGCGCATGACACGACCGTCGTTCGTCGATTTTTCCACCGAGACATGTATTGATATATTTTCTAACCGAACCGATTGAAGCAATAAAATGCCTCACGGCTTCACCACGAAAATTACATAGCACGATAATTTATTACGGCTGAACGCTAATGTAATTCATATAATTTGCGTAATAAATTACCAAAGCAACTTATACTATTTGCATACTCGGTACGGAACCAGTCTCTGTGTCAATAGCATCCGCGATGTCTATGGTGTTTTACGAGCATGGTCAACTCTGTATCCGCTGCTTTCACCGTGGTGTGCAAACGCGTTTGACAAAATTATGGTGCGATTAACGTGCCACGAACCTTCGTATCGTTGGATAAACGCGCAAGAAGTTCCGATTTCTGTTGGAAACTCGATAGCCGTTACGATCCTACATTGGCTTCCATTAAGTTGTTGTGAATCAATTTCGTTTAATTGCCGTTTCCATAACATTTGAGTAGTGACGACGCGATTTCTCTTGTTCGTATTTTATGTTAATTGCGGTTTGATGGGTTATCTGATTTCAACATACAACTAGTATTATCTGACACTCTCTTTTATGAATCTGAATAATTGCGATAAATTCTAATCGTACCGTTGTGTAATTTTTTATGGATTCGCGTGATACCTCGTAAGAAATCGAGAGTCGGTAGAAGTCTGTTGTTTCTATTGTACATATAAATATTTTTATATTTTTATTGTCTCTCTCTCTCTCTCTCTTTCTCTCTCTCTCTCTTTCTCTTAATTCAACAAAGTTTCAGAGCTGTATATATCAAGTGCTTTAGAACTTTCCACATTGTATTGCGATGCAATAGCCACATAATACAAAAAGTATTGATACAACATCGCATTTATTATAGCTAGACTCTGGATTTTATGATGTACATAATACGTGAAAATATATGAAATCTCCGAAGTATAGTATTTCTTATGATATTTAGCAGATAAAACTTTCTTCGCAAGTTTCATCTTTCTTAATTTATTTTTTACATTTTACAAATATAGAATGCTTGATCAGCGAAAAACAAAATTGGATCGCGTTTCATAAACTTGCTCACGAAGCACCATGGAATGCACATCGCGCACGCACAAACCTAATTTACGGTATTAACTTCAGTTTACGAGGCTAATTAGGCGCGTAAACAAACGCAGAGGTGCGAGAAGCGAAGCTGACTAATCGCGTCGATGCACGCATCTCAACTCGTGATACGCGCAAGATGATCAATTTACTACGTGCTCCTAAACAACCAGTTAGCCTGAAATAATCAGTCGAGGTGGTACGTAGGTGCTAGCTAATAAGCTAACGCACTTGAAATAATCTCGAAAAGTAAGAATAAAGAGATACATACGAGATCTGACGTGAAAAGAAGGCAGATTTTTATTGTTGAAAAATTACGTGATTAAATTACATCGTTAATGTGTCAAAAAAAATTCATAGAACTAGTGTTTTTATTATATTTATTTCATCCACGCCTTTCTACTTTGAATGATACTTATACTCTATCTATGTACCTCTATCTATCTACTAACATTGTATGTCTCTTTGGCATAAGTGCACAAATTACGTTTATGTTACAATATTATGTATTTGAAGGATGTACGTAGACTTTTGTAACTGACTGTATATTAAAAATCGTTCGATTCCACTCTACGTATGCAACTCGAAACCATCTCGAAACCGTCCACAGATGTCGAGGCACGAAGACTCGGGGCCACGCGAGTTGCAGCTCGTGCAATCATCTCGGAGTTCTAGGGCTGTGCCCAGCGGACAGGCTCGTTCAGCAAGGCCGATCTCGCGCCTGTAATTTTCACACCGTTCGGCCAGTTGGGCTTGTAAATGTGCGAATGATAGCTCGCAGAAGAATTCAGCGGGATGATTGCAACGAAGGAAGAAGAGGGACAGAGAGAAATAGAAGGAGGAGGAGGAGGAGGTCGGCTGTTGGGCACTGTCTTTCGTCGAACGAGGGTATATGAATGCGATTTCAAAGTTGCTCGTATGCATATCGACCCTTTAGGGCTCGAGCTACTTAGCGAGCTGATCGACACCGCTGCAATTTCGATACCCTTGTTAGTCAGACTGATTTTCTCTCTTTTTTTCGTTGTTGAAAGTGCGTCTGTCATTCGAACGGTTCGGTATCTGTGAAAATTCAAGGGTTCGCGGCCAGCTAATGCATGGTTCTCATATAAAATCATTTTGACCAGAGCAATCTGGCCTAATACGACCAGCCGCGGTGTCTTTTGGCCGGATCTCGCGCCCCTTTTTCAATGTCCAATCGATAGCTAATCAATGTATTACGGCCGACGGTCCGCGATTATTACCAACATTGATTCGAATGCTTATGGTCAATGAAACGAAGCCTCGAGGTGGAACGCCACGGGCCGATTATGCATCCGACGGCTAATTGATCAATTTTAATATCGACGCCTGGCCAAGTGGTCATGCGTGTCGTCCACTTCAATTACGCGATTCCTCGATGAGTCTCGATCACTGTGATCCTGGATCGATCGAACACGCCGGTGCTTCTGTGCACCCCGATTCGATTAAAGGGCAGCCACGAATCAGTTGAAAAGAAAAACGCTCATTAGGGATATGGCGCTTTATCATCGTCGCTGGTCACGTGTGCGAGCGATGAATCGTAGGTACTGTATTTAGTAAGCTGATGGCAAAAATAAGAAAGTGCTAATTTGCGGGTTTCTAGGATTTCTGTGCTGTCTTGAGTACTAATTTGTTGCACCAGCGCGGTGTATTAGAAGTTTTGATTGACCGTTTGCTGCTATTTGATGGAAGGTTTCGCTTAGTAGGCTATACACTAATGCTAAAAAATGTATAACCATTCGCATTTTTCTAACGTAGTATATTTAGTTAACAAAAACACTGACAGAATGATTCAAGACAATTTTATAGTTTATTAGAGCTGATATATAGGATGTAATGACAAAATTTGAGTTTAAAAGTTGATACACGATAAAAGAATTTGCATCTGAAAATGTCAAGCATTATGATCCAATCTTATAATTTAATTTTGTAATTAATTGCCTTCATGTTTCATGTGATTCATTGCTTTCAGCTCGTTTAATTGTCAATGTATAGATAAATTAGAGAAGGTTCTTTTAAATTGATAAAAGAGTTATTCTGAGTAATTCTTTTAATGAGATTTCAAATACGTTAACTTTTCGATTTTATATATTTAATTTTAATATATACATATATATATCATATGAAATATTAATTGTTTATATATGTATAATACTTAAATATAATATAACATATATATCTGTCGATTTCACAAAAAGATATTAAATTTTGATTTTCATCGTTAATTTATCATTAATTCGTATATTTTATAAATATTCACGTACCGTTAATATTGGCGGATCGGTACCAACAGGACGCTGGCAGGTCAAGGCATCAACGCGGCGCAACACCTCCCGGGCGATCCGCGGGTACCAACCGCCAACACTAGAGGGCTACGATGACAATGAGTCTGTCTAACTCGCTAGCGGTCAAATATACGAGCGAATGATACAAATACCGCACCTAGCGAGACTCCCTCTACGTCTAAGGCGGGGACTACCGGGCATGGCCCTAC
>NT_176676.1:1155946-1179496 GCF_000188095.3 Bombus impatiens | reverse complement strand
ATGGCCCTACTGACCACCGGTAGTCCCGGGACGAAGAAACGCAACCTCTCTTTTCATCCGCCACAATATAAATGAAGGAAAGTATCCATACGCTTATGAACTGTAGTATACATATGAAAAATTTGTACTCTGTCAATAAATTTTACTAGTTTTGTTGTCATCAACTTGTTTTTTATTATTTATGATTTCATTCTTTGTGAATTCTTAATGAATTCTTCCCAATGATGTACCTATTATTTCTTTTATATCGTGTGTCTATTTAAAGTTTGTTGTCTCTTCTAAATACCAAAATACTTCTCGATTCTTTCCTCTGATTTTTATTCTCTTTTGACTTATATAACTTCTTAAAAATCTTTTATGATTATAATAATAGACAAAGAAGATTCAAAAATCTGTATTTGAAGCCTCGGTTCTCTTAATCTAGCATCTCGAAACAGCACGTTTATGGATGGAATTTTCAAGATGATAACAATTTCTACATTTGCTAACAAGGGCAATTATGTAATTTCTCATTCTCCGTAATAAGCTAAACACAAGATTGGCTTGATAGTTATTATAATAAGAGTTCATCAATAAAATGACGAGTTTTACGATGAACGTGACCAGACCGTATGAACACGCGTAAAAAGATAAGAATTTTGATGTTGCAAATGGCAAGCTCAAATTGGGCACCAGCGGGCAGGTGGAGTCGAATGGGTGAACGTAATTTTGATAGCCTCGTTACTAAACATTTCCGAGGTATTCATCACCTGCGCTCGAACCACGGTTCAGACAGTCGGAATCTCGTAATAAATGGCTCCGGAGGTTGGAATTATTTTGGCCTTTAATTTTCTCAACTCTATTACTTTAGGTGTTCGTCTACCCTCGTCATTATGCACCCCGCCACGAACTGGTTATCACCTAATGACACCGTATCGCGACAAACCGAGTCGAATCGCCTCGTAGACTGCTTTATTCATTCGAAATTCCCCAGTCTACTAATACGAGAATCGTGTCTCTTAATACGAATAAGATGTTTGGGGCAGATAAATAAATGATAAAAAATGGCGAATAAAAAATAAATAAACAAGAGGTGAAATAGAAAGGAATAGTGCAGATGAAGTCTAGTTTGCGATATGTTTGCGTTGGAAATTTCTTTGGTTTAAATCTTGATTTAAATCTTGATTTTTAAATTTTAGTTTTTGATAAAATTGAAGAAATATTGTGATTTTAATTATGTATATTAATAGTATAAAAAAATACTATATAAATACTTTTATGTTGACAGGTTTTTTTAAATCTGTGGCCATAAGGTGGATTTATGACAGCTTCGTGAGTAAGTGAAAACATCTCATACTTATTTTTTCATACATATCTCATACCTACCATAAATTTTAGATATTACACACACTTTAATATCTTCTTTATTATATTAATATCCTAATTAGATTACATTCAGCCAAAAATAATTAAGAGCCTTACAATTAGATCAATATAGAAATTGTACGTTAATTAATGCATAATTTTCGATCAGATCATATTTTTCTATTGTTACAGAGCTTATTAGGCTTGAGAAAAATATAAAAGAATCCTTGTTGCTACGCGTGACTTTTCGTTTCGATTTTACCTACAGTTTTCTTTAAACATTAAAGGTCTTTGTATTTGTTGAAACTAGAACGAGATTGGGACATTAAAATCTCAGGAGTGCAATGAGGTTGGCTAGTCATTCGTCTTCCACGATTCAATTCTTAGCCGTGAATGCTTCCAATCTCCACTCACCCTTCAAAGAAAGTAATCAATAAGCATCTCCCAAAAACTCTAACATTTTATGAAAAACGTTCTAATGTTTAAAAGCAGTCAGCCGCAAAAACGAAATCCATTTTTCTCTGGACCAGACAAGGTACTAATAAAAGTATGGGGAAAAACGGGCTCGGGGCTGCCTTGTACCAATCCATTAACGGAGCAACATATTTGTGGTCTCGTGCAGGAGGAAGTTGCAAGGCTCCGGACTTTCTCAACGTTCAGTATTTTTCCTGACCTCTGTCCTACGCTTTTTAGCACCTGCTGCATCCTTTCATCAGTGCTTTGGGACACGCGTGCACGCTGACTCCGCGAGAATGTTAGCTATTCCCGGACAGGTCTTTATAACCCGACGACTGTCTACCACGGTTATTTAGGGCCGGCAAGCATGAGAATTTGCGGGAAACAACGAGGTGTAAAGAACACCGGCTCTGCCTCACGAATCTCGCCGATATTCCGTCTGAACACGGCGCTTCTTTAACCGTCCCAACAAGCTTGGGCATAAAACCGGAGACTGCTTCTCATAACCGTGTCTAACAACCAGCACACCCTTTCTGACTCTCGTCGCTTCGGTTTCCTTCGTCTCTTTTGCCCGTTCGCGAATTTGTCGAATTTTTTGCTTAATTGCTATGGAGTTGCGCAGGTTTTCAAGTACACTACCGATCAAAAGTATCCGTATAAGCATCGTATAAGACAAGATATCTATCTTAATTACAAAACTACAATTAAATCAAACTGCAATGGTTTGCTTTTTCGTAATCAATAGTCACTAATAGGTTAGTGTAATATATTACAAACCGATTAAGTTGATTTTCGAAAGTCAATATATAGTAACAAAATTGATATTTGTAATTGTCATACCTTATACAACTACTTTGCTACGTGACAAACTCCTTATCTCCAGATTCTTTAATTTTTAAATTACAAGACAACTGAAAAGAATCTTCTAAATCACTAGAAATACTTCTGATATTAATACAACTACTGATGCTCATATGGTAAATACCTATGTGATTTATATATAATTTAGATTTATATCTTAGTAATTCGGTAGGAGGTTAATACGTTACTTCTAATTACCAATTCGTTGTTAATTTCGTATACTTTGGTAAAATTCGCGTATCTACTACATATTCGCGCATATTCTTAATAATTCAAATAAATTTAATCAATAAGCGTATATTCTGGCGGAAAATTGTTAGAGCTATGTACAGGGTGGATCAATAAAATGAGAGCTACTAAGTATGCATCTGTGTTATAAATGGGTTTATAAAGAACTTATAAGAAAGAATATATAAGAATGGTGTTATAAAAACGCCACAGGACAAAGCTATGCTATTTGAGGGATATTTACAATGGTGAATAAAACTTTTTCTGAACTTTCAAGGTCGTCATCAATTTTTCTAATTGGACCATATATTTTTTGGTATATTAATCGATCTATGTCGGCATTCCCCACAAAAAAATGTTAAACTGTTTATATCGAAAAATTAATTGTTAATTTAAGAGATATTTTGACTTTAAGTTGCCAAATTTAATATATGGAAGACCAGAAAAGATACGAGAAAAGATTCTTATGTTTACGCTATCTTTATCTTTTATCTATATGTCGTTAAACGAACAACTATCTGTTAAATTATCTTCACACAACAGCATCAAACTTTCGAAGTCTGAAACTGTACGTCGCTTCACATTCTTCAAACTTCGTTCGCCAGTTTAACTAGTTGTAAGTGGTTCGACCAGAACTTTGTGTCCCTTCGCCACCTATTAAACGTCCTCGAGAAGCTTACATAACCCTTCGCTTGCGTAATGCTGAACAGAATCGAATCGGAATAAAAAAAAAGAAAGGAAGAAAGATAACGGAAAGGTAACCTCGTAAAGAAGGCCAAAGAGACCTGCATGACTTTTATCGGAATGGTTGATACCTAGTCGCGTGGCTCGCGTCAGCCAGTGCAGCCTGTCAAGATCCAAGCCCGTATTATAATAAAGAGAGCTCCAGGCCACGAGTTGCTCCCTTTTTTCGAGGGAAACGATTACGACTGGCTATTGTACGGCTGTGGTCGCGTGCGATAGTCACGCCATGTTACGTGCAGCGAGTACTTTAGATCCTGACCAATTTTCCAAATCGATCTAACAGCTGCGACCCAACGAATCCCCTATCCACCGTGTCCCTCGAACTCTGAAATATTTTATTTCGCTATAATTGTCCCGCATCTTAGACCTCATGGTCCGGGCGTAAACGCCCCGCTCGCGTGTCTCTATGTCATCTATACATGCATTCAAATTTCTAGAAGGGCTTTTTAGAGCCTATGAAGACTCGTGATAATACGAGCATTTCTTCGGGACAGATTTTTTGGCACAATAGCATAATGCGGCTTTGGGATGATTAGATGGCTCGAGAAAGGTTTTTGTGCAGGGAAATAGTTTGGTAATTTGAAATAATTTGCTTCTTAGAGAGATTTGAATTAGGCTAGTGCTTGGCTTTTTATGAGCCTATGGACCGGATCGGTATTAATGGTCCAACGTTGCAGATGGCATGCGTCGTATATAGTATATACAGTTAACCGTAAAAGCATTCGTATATTTTATCACAAGCCTATATATATGTCGAGTTCTCATTAGGGTTAGGGATATGAACGAATCTTCATTTGGATTAGCCATTGAGCCATTGTTGTTATACAATATGGTTAGCCATTGTTGTTATACAATATGGATGATATTTACTGGTACAAATATGATTAGTGGCGATTAGATACTCGAGATGCTGATAGTGATCTTAGGTTCAATAGCGAATCCATGGTCAACGGGATAGCAAATGCGTTTTCTTCCAAAGTCTAAGTCAAACTGAATTTACTGGTCCACAATTCAAGTATAACTCAATTTACTTGTCCACAGTACAAGTAGAACTCAACTTCTTTGTCCACAATATAAGTAGAACTCAACTAACTCCCTTAGTCCAAGTGGAACTGCACTTATATACTCTTCTCCGTACTTCTCTGTACCCCTCGGGTCAACTATATTTTTAAGGAGAGCTATACAATTACTTCATACCTCTGTTAGGTAAAAACGTCCATCCCGTGACCGTGGCTACGTTTAGCGACCCGTTGTGTCACTTCAAGCCCAAGCCTATTGTCATAAATCTTGGGCACACATAGTTTTATTAAGTTTTATTATTTTTATTATTTAAGTTTTATTATTTAAGTACCGCTATAATGAAAAGTCTAGACTAAAGTATGGGGGGTCTTCCCAAAATTTTCAAAAGAAAGGCCCCGATGTCCTTTCATCTCCGACATATATATATTGGATAACTGACAATTTAAATGTTTTTGTTACCTCTGCAAAATATATACTTGCACTAGATATCTTGAGTCTCGTATTGTTCATTCTTTCACATTTCTTGCAAATTTTTCCAATTTAACGACGATAGTTACGTGTTATTGCAGTGCTAATGATATTCCAAAATGTTACGTACATATTCGTAAACGATACGGGTGTCGCAATACCTTTGTGAGTAACCGAACATCAGATTAAGACAGTTAAAATGTAAAGATAGAAAGAAGTTTCGAAGACTTTTATAGAAAAACAAAATCCAATAATCATACAATTCAACGTCACCCACGTTGAGCATCGATAGAAGCTTTTACGATCTTTCTTCCCAAACTCGTCGATATTTTTATCAGCGAACAAGAACGCAAACGAGAAAAACGCGTCGTGGCTCGTAAAACGTCGTATCGTTCTCCCTGTATGTTTCTTTCGCTTTTCTGCTTGAAATGGCTCGTTTTTGCCCCCGCAAACTCAGCCCGGCTTAAAATAAGACATTCTGTGCCATTTATCGGTCGCTCGATGTTTTTAAAGCAAGAGGCCTATCATGGACGATGTTTCATGCAAAATTGGACGAAATTTAGCGAGAACCCTGTCCATTTTACGCTTTCTTTCAGCCATAACGGCATACTTCGAATTCATTAGAGAGTTCAAAATGAATTCCGGCGCGTATGAGATCCGCTTCACATCTCATGAAATTTCCGCGTCCCAATTAAACCGAACAGACAGTTAGCCCTCTTACTTAAATCTGTCAACGATACGAATCGACAAGAACGAAACAGAGTAGAATACCGTGGCTTACACACTGATTTTTTGCAATTTTTTCTTCCTTTCTTTTTGTTCCTCCTCGCCCGGTTCTTTTTTATTACACGATCGTCTAGCGTGGCTTGTCAGCTCGTATTGAACGCAAACGTGACGCGTTCCCTCGCACGAATTTCTTGTTAGCGGCCCGCGACCAGCTGTTACGCCTTTCGAAATCGCGATTCGTGCGCTCACCGTCGGCGACAGGTTGTAAGCTTCCCATTAGCCGGCTGCGAGTTCTTTGATAACGAACCGTGTTTCTTGTAATTGATGAAATTCTTCGATGACGATTTTTTCATTTTCCTTTCGATATTTCTTATCGTTTTTAATGTCATGTATAAGTGGATGTTACAATATTTAACGATGTTCATGGGAAATTAATTTCTCTTATAGTTTAAGAAAAATGAAAGATTCTTCCTATCTGATAAAAACGCTTGTATTTGGTTACCAGATAAGTCATAAACCTTTCTAAGATCATGTTCTTCCTTAGAAAAAACAAAAATTCCACACGGATGGCATAATAGCAGAATGGCAGAAGATTATTGAACAGAATAGTACGTATTTGGTTTAAACGTATTATTATAAGGTGTAATAAAGTTTATAATTCGTACTAGAAAAGATTTAAGACTCGTCCGATAACCCAATACTAATAACATTATGATATACACTGGCTTACGGAAGCACTTGAATGTTTATCACAAAATTTTTCACGCGTTATGACGAAACCTTTTAGAATTTCGTTAGCTCTGTAATGAAACACGATTATCGCAATTAGAATAGTAACGTTCTATTAGAATATTAACGAAAGCAATCGAGAACTGTATATAGAAGTTACAAGACATTTATTGGAAACATAAGCAGGTACACTTGGTGAAGAATTAGCATACATCAAGAATAGTCTTAAATATGCAATTAATGATAAACATGGTCTCGCTAAATTTTGTGCTCATTATATATATTATTATACATTGATGTTATTATAATGTACATTAATAAAATAAAATATTATATTATGTATATGTATATATTATTTTTATTATTATTAACATTAATTATATTGGATATATATATATATCATATACTTATTAATACGCTATATTTAATATATAAATATATGTATATTAATATAGTGAGTAATTGACTGTTTAAAATTCAAACACATTGGTGCTCTGCGAAGTGTATACTCCAATAAGTATCTCGTAATTTGTATATACATTTTCAGATCCTTTCAAATTTTACTGATATACTTACACTGCGATAACCGTGTCTCGTTACAGTGCTAATAAAATTTCAACATGTTTTTCATAATATCTGGATATGAAACGTTTATAAAAGTGTTGGAATATTTTTGTTAGCCACTATATATATCCTTTCCTACTTGGTATTTTAGGTAGTCTGTTTATTTTAATCTTGGAAATTTGAAAAATTGAAATACATGGGAAGAAAAGTTAAGAGAGGAATATGTCTGAAATTTAAAACAATTTTTGATAAATTAGAAAAATTGTAATTATCAGTTCTATAAGATTGTTATCGATCATTCAACGCATATGATTTTTCTTTCTGATTCGAAGGAAACTTACCAATGAATAACACATGAATCTCATTTCTTTTTGTACGTTTTGATAGAAGTACAAGCTACAGTACGATCGACAAATCAAGGTTCTTGTCTCGAGCGAAGGTTGAAGAAAGATTCCATCGACACCTGCGCTGTATCTTTAATTCATCGAGGTTGCTCCGCGAAATATGATGCACGTGGCGCACGTCAAATCGTCGATAGAAATCGATTGTACAACTGAAATGAGTTTTTTGTATCGATACAGATCGGTATTCGTCCCGCTCGTCGAGGAAAAGATTTCGTTCACCGAAGCGATTCGTTGTTTATTTAACGCCAGTCACGTCAGCAATAAAATTTAATGTGCTTGCGTTACAAATTGCTCCAGATCATATCTTAGATGACAGTCTATCGTATTCAATTCGTTATATGGTTCTCGTAAAATAAAACACAAAGATAGAAATAAAATGTTCGAATACGTTCGTAGAAGTATTTCTGTATAGAAATTTTTAACCCTTTCCAAGTCATTACTTTTCTTTCTGCGCAATTTGTTTATATTTTACCACTTGAATCAATACTTCGCTTCCTTTATCTTTCATTTCTACGTAAAGATAAAGTATTCATCCAACGCTTGGTCCTTCGAATATATCCATAGAATTATTTCTTACATAGAAATTTGTTCTTTTTCTATATAAAAATCAAGAAAGTCAACCAGAAATATTTCTTTAAATTTTACCCACACAAATCGTTACGCTTTAACAAAATCAAGTGACCCGTATTTTTAATGAAATACGAACGAAGAATGTCTTCTTTTGTCATTTTTCAAACAATTGTTGTAGAAAAAGCTTTCTCAAAAAAAAAAAAGATTATTCTTAGAATTATTCTCTACTCTACCCTAAGTCTCTATCTCCTCTACACTGCTTGATTTTATTGTTCGAAGATCTTTGTTGGCTCATCAACCGTGAGACACACGTCTCCCGGCCATCATTTCCCCGAAATCTCATCTGTAACCAGTTTCTGGATCGCTTCTATTAGGCTGCTTAGCACGTAAACACGTCCAACGATCTCGTTTAGAGTCAACGGTGCTCCACCGTGAAGAATCCTTTCGAACAGCTTGGAAACTTGCGTCGCAACCGCCTCGCGCCGTCGAAGGTTTGTCGGCAATTAGGCCGTTTCTCGGGAACATAATTAACACCGATGGCGTTAATGAGGCCGCGAAGGTGTCGAACGAGCCAGCTGTTCGCCTGGTTTCAGGAACACAAATGATTCACAAGATTCGAGCCTCGTGCAGGACGAACTACGAAGGCGATCGGAAAAACACAAGGCCAACTTACGTTCGCCAACAGTCATGATAATTGGCTTCTGGCTGTATCGAACATTAAAAATTTATTCTCGTCTGTTATCAGTAGATAAACCTTCATTCTACGGAGAAACGAGCGAGTCTTGGCTGCTTGGGTGAATCGTTGGACCTCGAGCATCGCGTGAGTCCACTTCCAACGGCTAACAAGCTTTTGATACTTTTATTCGATTCAGATAAAGCATTCGAAATTCTTTTTGGATGGTTTGAACAGCGGTTATCTGAAGATTTTGGCTAATTTGTGGACTGATGTTTGTTTATGCAGATTAATCTTCTCGGCCGGTTTCTACTTGGCTAATAGCCAGTATGCGGATTTGTACGGAAATTTATATTTTTGAGAATAGGATTAAAATTATATCATTTGATATTTTATATATTTTTGATATTATGTGCACTCTACTCAATTTTGCACTTTCAAATTTCCTATACATGCATAGAAATCCTTAGCCCATTAGTAGGATTAATTAGACATTTGTGTAAATCGCTAGGTAGTATGGTTTTGTGGATGTCTGGCTTTAAGTTTTCTATCTAATTTTTGCTGGCTTTTATACTTCTTCAAATACGTCTCAAACTTATATAGTGTAGAATGAACTACATCTACTTTCTCTGAAGCACATAAGACTGTTGAACAAAATTATATTGTTTCATTAAATTGATTTGTAAGACCAAATAAAAAATCCATGGACTATCGAGCACACATATATTCATCGCATACGATATTCCTAATGAAAACCCCACAATGTCCAGAACTTCAATTACGTTACCATACCATATTTTCTATGTGTAAACACTTCCTCCCGTAAAGGAGAATCCACGAAATCAAGGGAAAAAAGGAATGAAAAACGAAGCGGTCAAACGTTTAAAGTCGAATATATCGCAGTCGAGGTTTAAATTTCACCGCGTAAGAACCGATCGATGATATCTATACTCTCCGCCGTACCTTTGTATCTTTTTTCTGTGGTGGCATCCTGCCGGGACAGCTTGACGTGGAATCGTCGAAAAACGCGCATAAAGCCGCGCGTAGACGGTGATTCGTTTTACGGGCACGAAGGGCGTGCTGCCACCAAAGAAATTCGCAAGCTCATGCATATACAGGGGAAAGAGGAGGGACCGTTTCAATGGTATCAATAGCCGATCGAAAAACTGGTACAATCTTGCACGCCGCGTTCTCTGCGAGCCTTCTTGCCTCTTCTCGCCCCTCTGCCTGCTTCGTGTGCCCGTTGGTTTGTCGGCAATCGCTGCCAGGAAGGCCTCACCTGGGCCTTTTTGCTCCAGTCATTGTATTTGCGCGAGCGTGCTCGAAATATTAATCCTGGTCCCGTGCATGAGCCCAACCTGGCCCACCTGTAGCATACGAGATACGACTTAACTCGATGGAACAGCACAGGTCGATCTTCGTACGATGCCAATTGGTTTAGACACGCGCTCCTATCACAACGATCGGTTTGAGTCCGTTTGTAAGAGTTTGAAGGAGATGAGCGACGTCGACTTGTTGGCGTTTTGACAATCGACTCGAACTTGAAGGTTGTGTTAGGATGTTTCGTGAATGATCCGTTATATTTTGTATTGTTTTGGGTCGTTCTTTTTTCAGAAAGTTGATGTGCTGTGGAATGAATTTATATTTAAACAGTTTAAGATGATTTGGAATTAAAAACTGGTTGTTTTCATTTTTATTGGCGTGGGGGGAGCGTTTGGTTATAGTTTAGTTTGGTATATTGTAGTTTGAGGTAATTTCAAAAAAGAACACGCGACAATGACAGAGAAGCGAAACTTTGTAAATGAATTCGTAGTTTGTATGTACACACGAAATCAACAAATAACAGGAAAGTAAAAGAATCGATCGATTAATAGACAGGTTATTCCACAAGTGTCACAAACTACATATCTGAAATCCCTGCAAAAGACAAGCTCTTGTTCACGAACCGCAAATTCCAAACAAAGTTATTAAAAACAAATCACCAATCTTCAAGAAGTACCATCCTGTCTGAAAACCTCTGCAAACTAATCGTGATGCGCACGAAATGCAACTTTGCTATTGGAGAAAAAGGACAAAAGGGAGAGCGAATAAAGCACGCCACGTATCCGGGAAGTATCGTTTTATCAGGAATCTTCGAGCGATTGGAATGCCCCGGAATTAGTAAGTCAACGCCAGGTTCGCTGTAAGTAACACGAAAAAGCTATTCGAGATATTGAAACGGGGGGAGGAACACGTCTACCGATGAGATTATCGTTCTTAATGCAAAAGCGATGGAACGTCGGCGCGCGTAGAGCCGATAGAAAAAGCAGCGTGGAATTTATCGTCACCGAAAATACATGATATTCGGCCTTTCCTAGAGAGGCGAACACGTTTAGAAATGGCCGCTTTAAATTGTCGGGACAGAACGTACGGGTTCTACGTGGCCGTGGAGTCCTCGGATGGGATCAAAAGACGCCTGGAGGATACTAGAGAAAGGAGTGGCTGAACTGGATCTCAGCTAAGATAAGCGGAGCCACTACCGTGCTACCATACAGCATAGAGATAGGATAGCTCCGGAGAAACTCATTACCCTCTAATAGTTCCCCGTACCGTAAAGGTTCCGCGGAAGGACTATCCAGAATTTCAATTTGAGAGGAGCACGACTGACCGAGAGCCGGCTCCGAACTGGTCGCGCTTTGCATAATAAATAACCGCGGTTTCGAAGATCTTGGGAATTTTCGGAACGTGGCCGGATTGGTCTGGTGGAGGATACTTTATCCTGGGTACCATTTCGGAGTGTTGATTTTTTCAGAGCGTTTTAATGAATTCGATGGAGATTTTGGTTGGTGGGGTTCGTCAGTTTACTCGATGAGAGGTAGCGATTTAAAGTAAAATAAAGGAGGAATGAGCGGTTGAGCTGCAGATCCTTTTTAAGTTTAAATTTTAGGAGTTTATTCGTGGAATATAGCGTAAAATAAAAATATAGCGTAAAATACGACAATGGTTTGGCGATGCGATTATTTCTATTTAGTTTCTTACAACTCTCGAATTATTCTTGCTCGTAATTCTCGCGTGACTTCTTACAGATGAAAAATAATTTGTAGAATATTCGAAATCTTCTTTTAAAGATACCTATAGTACTCGTTCCAAAAATCCCAATTATTTTGTTTTAAGAAACTTCTTCCTGCATCGCTAACTCAGAATTCCACATCACAATTTCACCAACTCCTCGCTTCGTTGTCCTTTAACTTCAAAGTTCACGTTACTCGTTACGTGATCTGACGCATCTATGTCCCAGCATTTCATGTACGACGTACATGAGTTGGGTTTGGAAACGGTGGAGTGTCGGAAAATTAATTTTCTTATCGCCAACATCTAAATGACAAAGACACGGCGACTCTGTAATGGAAAAGGAGAGACGAGGGAGAGGCATCGCTCGAGAAAACAAGATACCGAGCGACGTTAGAATGGTCTCTAGTTTTCGGCAGTGGCACGGTCAACAAGCGGTATTTTAACGATCTATATAGCGACACGTCCGTCCGGTTGACATTTTCGAGTCTGCTCCACGAGTCTCGTTGTTGCTCCTCTGAATAGATAGAGCTCCGAGTAGCTCCCTTAATTGGGCCCCATGTTGGCCCGCTATCGTCGGTAGCGGACGGTAGTTGAGCTACCTCTTCCTTTACCCCTCTGTTTTCTCCATCTTTCCTCGATCTACGTTCGTTTACGTCCGGTACGCGTCGTCGCGTCCTTCTTCGACCCTTTGCAGGCTCCATAGCGCGCCTTCTGTCTCGCTTCTTCTACTTTTATCTCGTCGTTGATGCACGCTGTGCGCGGGTGCGCCTGATTTTCACTGGATAAAACCGAGTCCAGCCACTTGTGAACGCGACCAGCTGGGGTGGCTTGTTTAATACGTTGAATCAGGGGTCAACTAATTAGGACTCGAAAGAACTGAATATTTGTTGCTTTTAAAAAGTAGAATTCTCATGATGAATTTGCATTCTCTATACCAATGAGACATATGCGAGTTGATTGATGACATTTTTTTGGAAAAGTGAAGTTAGAACAGTTAAGGGTTAGGACGACGAAGTTTTTTAAGTGTATAGAAAATATGAAAGAACCTTTGTTATATATTACCCATGAAATTTTCTTCTAATCTTATACAGGGTGGTTGGTAACTGGTGGTACAAGAAGAAAGGGGGTAATTCAACGCGAAAAAAGAAGTCGAAGATATAGAATACAAATTAAAAAAAAATTTTTTTTTCAAGTTTTTCCATCGAGACAACGATCTACAGTGAAATCCGTTATAACGAAACGTGATAAAGTGCACGCGTACCGAGCGAAAATTCAAAGTTGATTTTCTCGAAAACAAAGCCTCAAACGAAAAATTTTTATTCTACATTTTCGACTTCCTTTTTCGCGTAGAATCACCCTCTTTCCGCTTGTACCACCAGTTACCAACCACCCTGTATAAAAGTCTTTTAAAAATAGTATTTACGTCTTTTTACTTGTTAAAACAATAATGGGATTGGTATATAAAAATTCGGGAAACGCTGCAGGGTTATAAACACGACCGAAACTCGAAGGATCTCGACTATGTCATCTAACAAACATTCTGTTTGTTAAAATCTATTTTTCCAATCTTCCACCTAAATCACTACTAAATCCAAATTATCTTACACCATAGCGCGTGAAATTTTCACGTTATGTTGCTAACAATCATTTCAATTTGTTTGTTCGATGTTGACGTTTTCTCATGAGGGTGCGTCGACGGAGTAGACGTGTGCTGATGACAGGTGGCCAGATTGCTGAAACTCTGGGGGAGATCGAATGGCCTCGAGTGTATACCGGTAGCGTGGAACTCGATACAGGGTAAACCGAAAGTAGCTCGTCCAAGTTAATTTGGTATACGACAAGGAATTCTATCCACGATGTAGAACCTTCCGTGGAGGAAGTCTTTTTTCGCGAGCACCAGCTGACACGTTCGTCTAACCAGCGACGATCTCCTCGAAAAATTCTCAATTTACGCCGTGGCGGCACCGAAGATAAACTTATCATCCGTTCAGTGTTAATTCGTTCCAACGTTTGAACACGAAAAGTTCTCTCAACGTATCCTGTATACTCATTGATATGGAAATTTTCAAGGAAAGACTTGTCGGTCGTTAATACATCGACGATAAAAGGAATTTTCTTTTTCTTTTTGGTAATCCAAATATTTAATTTTTTCAGTTTTATCACGTAGAAAAATAGTTTTTTATATTGTTGTTGGTATGTGAATTTATTAAACTTTTCACTAATCAAAGGAATATTTTATAATAAAATAAAAGTATCTAACTTGTACTTTACTGTTTCCAAAACTTTGTGAACTGCACCCTTCGCCATAACATGTCTATTCACCACAGACCCAAGCACCAGAATTTCAAAATAATTTTATCTCCCCCCTTCCCCCTTCCCTTAAAAACGACCAACTAAACCTTCTGTCCACATCCAGGGAATTATATTATTAAATGTCTGACATAGAACCATAAAGAATCGCTCGTATGAGTGGAGGCACGGTTTAGAATTCGTAATAAACAGAACAGCAATATGGACGGTATGCGATCCCGGTGTGCAGAGGTCCCTCGTTTTCCCTTTGAAATATGCGTGGGTCGCGACCCACGGTGCTTTAATTAAAGCGTCGCGTAAAGTTAATTTATGGGAAAAGCGGTGGCCCATGGACAGAGCAACGGAAGCCAATTAGGCCGGCCACCACTTCATCGGCAGCATCAGCAGCGTTTCTGCTTATCGACTCGTTTCTTCTGTTCATTTTTCCTCCGTTCTTCTTTTTTCTTCTCTCTTTCCTTCTTTTTTCTCTCCTCTATCGGTTGGTTCGTTCTGTCTGTTGTGCCGCCCTTTCTTTTGTCGCTCGACTCGTTACGATTCTCGAGAATGTCGTAGAAACGCGACTTGACGATAGAGTTGTACGCGAGTCGACCGATAATTAAGAGTTTTAATTACCTTCGGTTGAGCTGCTTTAACAACTTCCCATTTCGACGATCGCTATGTCGTAACAGGCTGGTGTACACCCTCGTGCACAAGTATTGGAACGAATTGGAACTCGGTATTAATTATTTTAAAAATGAATTTATAATGAATCTATACATTCAACGCTGTAATAAAAATTAACATCTTTATACGAGAGTATGAGGGAGAAACAAGAAATGTCACAAAATATCTTTATTTGTTGAGAAAATTATGTTTATGTTTAGTTTAACTAAAATAGTTCACTGGAAAATGACCAACATTTGATGAATTTAACTGTATTTTTCATAAAATGAAATGCATACCTTACGTAGATATCATAAAAAAAAATAATTAATAGAATATTAATTATTTTTATCCGAGTTTTACTCCAGTACAGAATAGACATTCCTTGTTTTTAATTAACACATTATATTATAATCATTATGGTTTGGTAGTTCCGCAGTCTCAATTATCACATAGAAAATGGCAAAAAATGGACATTCCTCGTTTTTCCTTTTCTTCATACATCTCCTCTTTTTGGCATCAACAATTCCGTCAATCGTATTAATAATTTTTCTATCGTATTTAGTCTTAATTAATTCCAAATGTCGATTCACATTTTAGGTAAACTTTTCTGTCTTTTCATTTGTTTCATACAATACTTTTTTCAATGAGATTTAAATTACGGGATTGTGGAGACCGATATGATTTTTAATACATTATGTTGTTCCTTTTGTTCTTGCATCGTTATCTTGCATAAATCGAAAATCATATTTGAGTAATCGTTTCCGTGATAATATAAACCAGTTGGTCATATTTTATAAGGGAGGAGGTGCTGTAATACTTATGAACGGGACTGTACGAACACAGAATCGCGAGCCTTCGACGTTCGTTCAAGTTATTGTTCTACCGATAGGGAGAAATAGACGAACAGGTGCAACTTTTTCTTTGTTTCAGCAAGTAGAATTTCTGTGATGGTGTTTTTAACGGCAATGTTTGCTCGTGGTATGAGGAAGAGTATCTCGATCTAGATACAAGGGATCGGCTTCACGATTATTGGATTGCATTGTAATTTGTGCGATCAGAGGATGATTGAATAGTGGAAGGCTGTTATTACCCTTGTTTTAATTGGTTCGTAGCTGTTCAATAATCGATTTGTAGTCAATCGTTGTTTGTAAAAGGTGAAATTGAAAAAATGATTTACTAGGAAGTGCACGAAGAGGTGCACTGTTCTTTTCTACTATTTTCAGATATAACTGGTTTGTATGATCGTGATCGAGGTTAGTTGTGTAATGCGGGTAGATAAAAGTAATATCCTGCATTGTAATTGTTTTAGATTGAAATTAATTCCTAAAATCGTGCTAAGGTAGTCATCGACCGGCTAATTAGAGATATTTAATCACTCTAATGTATCAAACATTGTCTATGCTTCCAAGCGTATTTGTATTGTGTATTTGTATATACTTGTTACAGTAATCTTAATTTCATCAAATTACAATTGAACAGAGAAAAAACGATTGTGCAAATCTCCCAAATCATACACTGGCTCCATTATAAATACATTTGTAACATTTATATTTGCAGAAACTAGCTCAAACGAATCTTTCTCGTTTAATCTATAAACTTTCCTGGCTCATAATGAGATATTGAGTAGGTAACTCCTTTAATCTTCATATCCGTGTGAGATAGGGGCACGGTTAACCATACAAAATGCACAAGCATGTGTGAGATACGGGCACAACAAACCAATCATTTTTAACGCATTTTTGTACTAATAATTGTATTTAAAAGAGCTCTAGCTTTTTTACGTTCCCTTCTGCTGTACATATTATGGCATTAAAACCAGATAGGTACAGAAGATAGCATCATAGTTAAAAATAAATATACTAGCACGTAACCAAGGAACAATTCCGCTGAAACAAATTGTGCATTTTTGACTCGTTAGGTCGAAAAAAATTGTACGTTACCCTGCGCTCTTTGGGTCGTTTTCGATCGAATCATATATTTTTCTAAAATTTCTATCTAAACAAGTTTGAGAAAGATAAAGAAGCATTGGTATGCGTGATTTTTCGCTTTAATTTTACGCTTATTTAAACCTGCTTTTGCATGGAAAATTCAACATTCGTAACAGAACTAAAGAGCTAAAAAACAACTTCGAGTAACATTCCAATCTGTCCATCGAAGAAGACCACAATAAACCCGTAATTAAATTCACGCACCGTGCTACAAACGGAATCTTCGGAACTGAGAGCCGGCCGACCGAAATTCCGTTGTCATAACCGTCCAATGAGCCCCGGTGGAAGAAACGAAGAAACAGGTGAAATATTTTCGCGCCGTCTGACCAATTTGTCCGCATCATACAGACAAAGTTGCTCGTAAAATAGAGCGCTCCATCCCAGGTTAACAAAACCGGAGACGGAGAATAGGAGGGAAAGAGAAGGAGAGATCGGTTCGGAATACCAATGAGAGAGGCGACTTCTTTCGCAGATTGCCGCCGACAGTGGCTTCATGGGAAGCGGGCCAGAGCTCGTTCTCGACTCGAGAACGGTGCTAGTCGCGCGGCAACTCGATTGACATACACTCGCACAAACGAGCTCCGGAGAGAAGATCGACAAGATCGGATCGCGGCTGGCCACGGGGCCGGGACCGGTCCTTTATAAATCTGGCGGGGCGCAGCTGGCAATTTCAGGCTGCTCCCTCGATACGGAACCCCGTAGGCGGCAATGAGAGATGAACCGCGGAATCGTAATCGAATCGTGGCCACATTGTTTCGGTTATCCTAGCGCCGCGTCGGCGATCGATATTGTAAATCTTCCCCTGGCAGGTAGGCCGCCTTGGTAAATGGAGCAGTTACCATTCGACTCCTTATCGGATTCCCTTCGGAGTTCTTTTATAAGACGAGGGTGGTTTCAGTTTGGTGCCGACTTTAAGGAAGGCAGATGTTAGTTTACGAGGATCGTTCGAAAAGATTCTTATTATTCGTTTTGTTAAATATATCTACGTTTATTTGCCATTTGTTAACATGTTCAACGCGTATGACGCTCGCTCGGGTCGGCATCCTATTTTTACATTAAGTATGGTATACGCGAACTGCAGATCTGGGAATTATGAAAAAGTATTTCTTAATAATTCGTGTTAAATAAATAAATTTCACGATATATAGACAGGTATTGTATGAAAATTATTTTTCCAGCATACAGCACGTAGGAAGTGAAAATCGGGTCCGAACGTGTTAATTACTAACCATAAGCGAGTCTTTTGTCTGCAGTAAATACAGTGGCTGACGAAAGTACTGGAACACTTACCAAAAAATTTATTCGATGAATATATTATCTACATTATGAAATTTTTTGAAGTGTCGTTAGCACTGTAACGGGACACGAATATCATGATTATAATAATGAAATTTTAAAAAAATTCGAAGTTAGAAGATCGTTACATTTATTGTATTTAGTGAAAAATTAATAGGTATGTACATACATATATAGCATGAATAGTAGTCTTAAACGTACAGTTACTCCTAAGGATGGACCCACTTACATATTGTGACTTATTAATATAACGAAGAATCGAATGTTCAAATACTTTGTAGTATTTCGATAAAGGTCTGATACTGATCCCCAGATTTGGATACCGTATGTTCATATCGGTTCTATAATGCATTTGTATAATGCTAATTTCTCTGTTTAGCAAAAGCTTGAATTTCGTAAAAGCTTATCTTAATTTCTAAGTACATTTATACCGATAACTGCGATATGAAAATTATAATAAAATTTTATTCAAATTGTCAAGTTCTATTGAGAATCAATTGCTTCTGTAAATCTGCGTTTATATTAGGCGACTACGGTTGAAACGAATAGGTCGTTGAACCAAAATCAGACGAATGGGTTATTTCTAGCTCAACGATTGAAAGCCAAAACTTCAATTTGCTTGATACTTGGTTGATACTGATAACTGTAGTTTCCTAATGTAAACGCAGCTTTAATTAACTTCCGTGGTTACGCACACGAGATGACAAGAGCCGCGAGTCGAAGCGCTCATCAACTTTCGCGGAACAGCGAGGCGCGTTTCTCACGGTTTCGCGAGGCGGAAGTCGTTGGAGCAGGGTAGAAATTTCGCGCGACGCGACATAAATCTGCTCTCGTAATGGAATAATTATAAGTCGCTATGACGCACGAGACTCGACGACGATACGATAGAACAAAAAGTCGGAAGAAAGCAGAAGGAAGAGGAAGCAGAATGCCAAGAAAAAAAGAGAACGCAAATACGAGAATTATTTTGGAGCAGGGGCTGCGCCGTTTATGTCGTCTTAATCATCTAAATTAGTCGTAAGCACCGAATAATTGCGCGGCTGCGGTACAATCAAGACGGCGAAACACTATGACAAATCATGCTCGCGTCTCTGGCCTTGCACGAACTGGTTTCCCATGAACGAACTTCATTTAGATCGCTTGGATTTATAGCTACGCTCTGGATTCTGCGAAATTATCGAGACACGCGTAAAATGTGGTCACAGTCCAGCTGCTAGCTATTAATTCTCTGTGTAGGAATAAAGATCGTGCGAATTAATTATACGGAGAAACTATTTGCGAGCGTGTGCGCAGGCGCAGCTACGATTCTTCGCGCGTGTCGCGCGACGAAAGCAAGAAAAACGATTAAATCTCGAGACATACAGGGTGTCTCGCGCAACCGGGGCAAGCTATCACCCTGAAATGGTCTAAGATATAAAGAAATTTTATTCGACAAATTTAAACAGTGTCGTACGATGTATCATCTACTGTAGGTGGCCCAGTTTTGCATATCTTAAGATCATCTGTATTTTTCAAATAGAACTATACAGTTTTCCATACATCAATGGAAATTCGACGTGCATTCTCTTTGTATTCTCTATAAAAAATATCAATACGTTGACCACACGGATTTCATATATTTTGTCGCTATTTTGGAAGTGATAAACCGAAATATACTACTCTTACACGATACATTCAATTTTTGCAAAATATTATGTTCTATCGTATTTGAGCACTTTTTCCTCAAATGTTATCTATATCATTCACATCTTCGAAAATTTTCTATTTCATCTCATTTCGATCATACTAAAAAATTTAGTAATACGTGGTTCACCGATGGCCACCGTGATGGTTAACGTGTTAAGGCCGAAAATTGATTAGTTTAAAAGATATTTCAATTTTAATTTTGTAAAATTATGTATATGAGAGTTAAGGAAAAAATACGCAGTATTGCGTTTAAGTTTTCCTTGTCTTTCGCACAGTAAATTTGACGAAATTAAAGTTGAAATATTTTTTAAGATTAATCATTTTTAGACGTACAAATTAACCAAATACTCTTTTATAAAAAAGCAAGAAGTGTATCGGCTAAAGTATAGAAAAATTTATAGTTCCATTTAAACAAGTATAGGTAACTTTAAAATGCTTCAAACATGATCACTTTCAGAGTGAGCAAATACACCAGATCGTTCATCATTCAAAGCCATTTAATTTTTGTCTAATGAAATTCATTTCCATTTTTTACTGTTTCAGAGTTATAGATTGTCTCAATTATGTGAGACACTCTGTATATAAATATATATACAGATCGAGTTGAACAGTCGACTTCCGAGTGGAAGTTGGTGATTTATTCGTTAGAAACTATAAGTTTAATAGAAAGTGTAATGGAATTAGCGTTGAGTGGTATTAATTATTTACCGCGTTCTTTGAGACACGGGCAGATTGATAGTTTCAGCGGAGTTTTAAAACAAAGTTGAAAGTTCCATTAGGATGTTTAATTACAAGAAAGTTGAAATAACGCGGATTAATTGATTCTTTGATCTTTTGTTTTATCAGTGTTTTAGATAATACGTATATCGATCGCGAAAGTTTAGAGTTCTCGGATAAGTACTGAATTTTTTCATTGTCAGTCCTCTTACCAGAGGGTTCGTCGGCCTGCCCACTTCGTGGTCAGATTCTTCGAGAAAATGCTTATCGTCTTCCACGAGGCACCGTGACACCGAGACGTCGGCCCTGACGGCCCTATGTAGAGTACACGCGATCCTCGGGGGCAGAAAACAAAGGACGTCGAGTGCCTTGTCGATTGTCGGCACCCCGAAATTATAACATCCGCGACTCTTTCGGTTACAATTAGAACTGTATGGTAGTATCACCATTCAAGCCGCTATCGAGCGTAAACCCTGATGACATATTTATGGTTCTGGCTATCTGTAATACGATATTCTTAGAAATGGATGGACACTTCACGAAGCGTCGACCTTGACACATGCATCTTCTCTATAGAGTATTCGATGCTAGCAAGCGAATTAAATAATATCTTTGTTTATTCAAAATTCATGGTCAAAATTTTCATTTTAGTAATTACCATTTGTTATTACAATCATCATTATCTATCATCTCGTGACACTTTTTTTATTTCATAGAAATATTTTATTCATGAACTCTATCGAATAAGTAAATTTCTTGTTATCACCTTGTCAGACAGGTGACATTTCTCGATTTATCATATGACCCCGAAAGTTACGTTTGATTAATTATGAATTCAATTTAAAGATGATTTATTTTAAATGCTAATTTTTAACATTCTCCTTCTCCCATAAAACATCAAAAGATCAAGGTATCCTTCCTTGCACACTATTATCTTATTTTTGCTTTCGTCCGAATTTGACTCAGACTCGAGGAAATCGTGATTTATCGATGAATCTTTCCGAAAAGTCAGGTGTCGCGGATATGCGTACAATTCTGTAACATCGCATAAAATGGAAAAAATGAAATATGGAAAAGGTCAAAAGGAAAGAGGTAACAGCGATATATATTATACATGTATGTATACAGAAATTACAAAATATTTAGCACAAATATATATTTCACAGAAATTACTAAAGTACTTAAAGTCAATTATTCATTATATTAATAAACCTCAATATTGGAATGAAACATATTTAACACATAATTAAGAGTAACACAATGCTTGAAATGGCTATTCGTGCTGTATATTCATTTCTTGCTAAATATATATTTACAGTAAGTATCTTGTAGCTTCTATATACATTTACAAATTGCTTTCAAATTCGAGCAATATAACGACGACCAAAATGTCTTATATCTAACGTTCCAAAATGTCTTATATGACATATATGTACAATATGTATTGGGTTGGCAACTGAGTGATTACGGGTTTTGTCATTACCACCCAATGTCACCCAATCACTTAGTTGCCAACCCAATACATAAATGTTTCCTACGTGTTTGAACGCTTTCACGAGCCAGTGTATGTATCGCAGATCGTGGAATATATCGATGACTTATCGCACAAATATTGCGCGTATTACTTTTTATGAGATTTGAGCTTCTATATACGACAAATAGTTCTCGACTAGTTTCTTTATGCTCTATAAAAATCATAATTATATCTACTTGATAAATTTGTCGAAAATAATATCTTTGTTTATTGTATGTAGTTTATATATTGTAGTATATACTTTATATGTAATATAGCAATATTTTCAGAAACCATGATTCACCTTTGTAATTGTATGCCGCTAAAACGAATATACGCAACTTGCGAGCAATTTTGTAATATCACCGATGAAGATAAATACAGCGCAAAAGATATTTATTTAATTACTAAGTACTAGCGAATTTTTAAATCTGTTTTTCTCAGAAACGCTAAAAATAGTCATACTATATTTGTGCAATAAATCATCGGTATGTATAGTCGGATAAGGAACCAGTGTTTCAGAATGCTAGTCATTTCTGATTAACCTTACGATCGTAAGGATCTGAGAAACGAGCCGCTTGTTACTGACGCGACCTCCAGAGTTATGCAATTACTAAGTCCAACGATTCCTGGTGGTCTTCTTCCTGTTGCCGTGGAATATGGTTTACGTTCTTGGCTGGTCTTCCAGATGAACGCTTCTTACGTGTGTTTGTTCGCCTCGTGTATTCGCAGCTTGACATTCCGCGCGTGTTGTCTGTACTTGTCGAGGATGGAGTTTGTATTCGTTTCACTTGAACGTTTCAGGAGATATCGGAGCCTGTGAAAGCTTGTACTTCCTTCTGGTTACATGATTTTTTCAATTACCTGGGATTAGCAAAGTCAAGAAATTGTGGATTGGGGAGATTAATGGTTGCCAACGAAAAATTATAATTGGAACCTTAGATGATCGTTATTTCGGTAAAAATTAGTATCTTCAAGGTTGATTATGGATAAAGTTAGTATTATCCATTTAATTTATAATATCTGCTGCTTTTCCTTGTAGCAGTATAATAATTAGAAATTAACAGTAACGGCGAAAAGAAAGTTTAGAGAGTAAAATGGGAAAAATCTTGTAATTTTACAAAACTGAATTGTTGTTAGACCGCGGATTTTTATGCATTTATGGGAAACGTAAAAGTGCATAAATACACAGTATATAAGTTATCCAAAATAGAATACTTCTTACGATATTTAGTGGATGGAATAAATGTCTGCTTAAGTTCAATTTTTTTATTGTGTTCAGAAAAATACGATTTTGTATAAAAAATCTGCAGTTTAATTATAACTGACAAAAGAAACAAATATATATCGATTTTCAACTTTCCTCTGTACGTCATTATACATACGTAATAGAATTCTATCTTGGAATGTAGAAAATCTCATTTTCCTTAGTCAAAACCAAATTTACTTTTATACGGAAAAATCTCAATGATGGTTATGTATGTATATCTTTTAACCCTGTATATTATAATGTCTTATAAATTCTCCATTTTTTTTTTTTTTTTTTTTTTTTTAGAT
>NT_176676.1:1128471-1155634 GCF_000188095.3 Bombus impatiens | reverse complement strand
AACATTTTTTTTTTTTTTTTTTTTTTTTTTTTGAGATTTACTCTGAACTTTTGTTCGCTATAAGATTCTACTTTGAAGTCTTCTCATCTACGTAATTTCATTTTGCGATCAGATTATGATTTATGATCACAATTTAAGTAACTGTAACTTTGTTGTCAATTTTAAGCCGTGGGAAAGTTGAGTTTTCCAAGAGGGAAAGTTATACGGTTGCGAGTTGCATTAGCCCGATTTGTAATCAAGTAGAGTTATTGCAGGTGGTTTCTTCCTTTTTAAGAAAAGTAATCGGCGAATCGCATGTAGAAATAATTTTGCAGTTCTTTTTACTGCTTTCTTTTCTCCGATCATTAAGATTTATTTTGTCAGAGACATTAGTTCTGTGAAAAACTGTGTTCCGAAATATTCAAACTAAATATCTACCATATTCACTCGACTTTAATATATTTCAGGACAATATCATAAAATTGTGCAAGTTATGAAAGTTATTTCTGTATCGTGAAATTTTAAATATGAAAATATACGAATACTTGCTTTCTTTAACACAGTATAAGGTAGTTGCAAGTGTACAAATAGGAAGACTCAAGATGATTTTATATTTTATTAAACCTGATTATATTACTATTATATATTATAACACGATATAATTTATCTGCAAATGTTAATATGCAAATAAACATTGATATATGTAATTGTCAGACATGATGCAGCTTTATCATTCAACGAGCTCGTTGTTTTTCATTCGTTTAGTTATCAACGTATGGATAAAAAAGAGGGTATTTCCAAACTGATAGATGAACTATCCTAACTAATTCTAGCGTTAATATCTAAAATCGATTAGGAACATTCGTGGAGGAATCGTGCATTCGATTACCTATAATATACATACGATCGATAAGATTTTACATAAACAATTAATATTTTATATGATATGTATATATCTGTCGATTCCACAAGAAAATGGTAAATATTCCTCTCGATTATTAATTTGCCATTTATTCACATATTTTATTAATATTTGCCCTTGATATAAATCAAAGTATTCACACACTAATGAGCGCGACAGTATATCGTCGCTCTAATTCTTAACTGTTCTATCTCCACTAGTTCGCAAACTGAGAAAACTGAGTTTAAAATTTATGAAGTTTAATATTATCATGTGAAGTTAGGACACGAAAGAACTGAATATCTGTTATTTTCTAAATAGAATTTCCATCATATTATCATGAATTTGTATTGTTTATACTTTATACTGTATATCTATGAGGCATGTGTGGATTGGTTAATTACATTCTTTTGAAAATTGGAATTAGAACAGTTAAGAACTAGGGCAATGAATTGTACTTCACATCGATTATCTTAAATCATATTTTCAAAATTTCATGATTTTTAATTTGCATCTCTCATCTTAATCGATATCACACGCGTATCATAAAACTGCATACCTACTCAGTCGCAAGGCTTATGTTTAGCATTGTTCATGCACCGCTTCAACTTCTTAATTCACGAATGGTCACAAAAAAATGCCATCCCACTATCCGTCTTTCAATATCGAAATACACGCGAAGAATGCGCGGCGGAATTAATTGGAGGCGAAGGCTGTAATAGTGGCGCGAGGTCTGGCGCATTTCACGATTCATTTTTCGGATTGGCCGAGACAGGGAGATTAATTGATCGACACGGGTCAAGAGGAGAATTGCCGTGTCCCTCGAAGATAAAGTCAGCGCGCGATTCTCGGTTACGCTGCGCTGGTCAAACACAAAGGGAACAGACGTCGACGCCCGAAGTCACGTCGTCGTCGTCGCCCCGGAATCGCGTGGGAGTCTGAGGAATTGTTAGATGAACTGGAGAATTGCTCACACCCACGATCGGAAAACGGTCGCCGCACCGTTATAAATCGGCGCGGAACCCGCGGACTATGTGCAATCTTAAAATTGAATTCCCATTCCTCTTATGACTCAGTCTTGTACTTGGGGCGCGAGAAGACCAACTGCTCCCACTGGGAGATAATTTCGATATTCGCGCGGTTTGAGCTGTGGGTTGAGAAAGAATGCGTGGAATATCGAGTCGATAGTTTGGAGAAAAGAGAAACGCGCTTTGGCGCCTAAGTTTCTGCAACCAGGCTTGCGTATGGGTCGCCGAGCAGAGCACGCGGCACGAGGCACGGGGCACGGGGCACGGGGCACGGGGCACGGTGGCTTTACCGTTCGTGCGTTACATACAATATCGTTTAAGAATACAAATACAGTAGTTGACGAAAGTATTCGAAATTCTAACACTTACCATATACAATTTTTATGAATATATTATGAGACTGTTTGAAATTTCGTTAGTACTGTAATGGAGCACGACCGACGTGATTATAATACTGAAATTTGGAAGTAATCCGCAAATATAATGTATAAGACATTTGCCGCAAATATACACTTACAATTAGTGACAAATTAATGCAGTATGAATAGTAGTCTTAAAAATATATATATATTTTTATTTTATAAAATTAAAATATCTTTTATTATACTATATATTATATATATATTATATTATTATATTATTATATTATACTATATATTATTATATTATATATATATAAAATATATATATATATATATTCTTTGCTTATTGTTGACAAGACATATGTTAATTGCAAAACCATGATTTGTTCTAATTATCCAATTAGAACATGGCATTAATATGTAATAAGTGTGTAAAAATATTTTAAAAAAAGCTGAATGTCGTATTCTTTCTTCTTTAATTGAAGATTTTAATTGAAGATCGTAAAAAAAACATGGTGAGCTTTGATTTTTGATTTTGATATTTTTTAAATGACCCCTACTTATTAGGCTCAAAGATATGCCTTGTAGGAATTAATTAAACAGATTTAGAAAGTTTTACAAAGAATCAAGAGTATAGTTAATGTTATAGGACTAAATTACAGATTGTTGTGAAATTACGAAAAATTTAAAGATACAGAAATGCATAGGATGTACATGATACCTATGCGAAAACATATAAAATATCCAAAGTATATTTCCCTGTGTAATATTTAATAGGTAAATCAAATTTCTGCATAGGTGCTACGTCAGGGATTCAGTTGTATTCATAAAAATATAAATCTGCACAAAAATCCCCGCTCTAGTTGTGACAATTAATATTTTTCAAACATCTATCAAGTAGATATAAAGATATATAACGAAAGCTAAAATCAAATAAAAATATTACAATTCCTTCCAGTAGCGTAGCGTCTTTAATTTTTCCCCATTTTAACAGAAGGTTAACTATACTAATTGCATCGTAATGGTATTTTCGCTCTCCTTTCAAAATATAATAGTTCACTTTCGTTCTCCTTTCTTTGTTCCCTGTCACCATTGGCGTCATCGGCATTTTATATCGGCTCGCACGCGGATTTATCGGTGTCCCAGAAAAGCGCGGGAGCGCCGCGTCGCGTCGTTTCTCGCACCGCACCGGTCGTCGTACGCATTTCGCATACCTTGCCCACGCACATGAGTCAATCGGCGCATGATGACGCCAACATGGCCCTTGGTGACACGTTGTTTGAGTCATGTCCCCGTTTATCGATATTTCGACGAGACCTCGCCTCGTCGCAGTTAATTGATAATTAATCATTGCGCTTAGTTTTGCATCAAACCGATCACTTTCTCAATGTTCCTGTTAAACTTCGAATATTAGATTAGCAAGTTCCTGTTGAATATTTATGTCCCGTTACTCGATCGACGATTAAAACGGCGAGTAATTGAAAAGTTCGTGCTAATGGATTTTGAAGTGCTTAACGATAATTAATCTGACAGAAGGTCGACCTAAGTAAGTTTGGTATGGAATAAATTAGATACGAGGCTATAAACAATTTTATCCGATGTTGAGACGAAGGAACGACGTTGTATACATGTGAAAATTACAATTTTGTATTTCTCAGTGAGAGGCATGTCTCGCGATTTCTTCTTCCAACATAAAAATATACATACAACTGCGGGATGTATTTTCATTTCTCAAGCAAACTTTCACTGCTCTGGTGGCTCCTAGACGAATATTTCGTTCATTTACTTGTGAACGGTATGTAAACTAGCTAGCACGTACAGGGCAGTGATAAGTAATAGTGAATATGTAGAATAAGGTTTTTTGACGCTACGCTTCTTTTTTTTTTTTTAGGAAACCGGATTTAGAAATTTGTTAAAAATGTGCTGGTTTACTTGACTAGTTCTTGACTGGATACGAACAAACGATCACCAAACTATCGTTCTACGTAAGAAAATACAATTGCAGACAAAAATAGTGGAAATAGTATTAATGAAGTTTCGTTAAGTACAGTCTGTTTACACAAAAACGTAAATATTCATTTCAATTACTTACTAAATAATCTATGTACTATAATGATATACATAAATACATATAATAAAAAGAACTTTATAACAATAGTACTAGTTGGATTAAATTTTATTGATACCTACTGATATTACTACTTGTCTACGTCCACTTATTTTTGTTTCCGGCGCGCGACTAGAAGAAAAATAAAATTTTTGCGAGCAAGGCCTTGTTTTCAAGAAAATGGAGAGAAAATGGGAAATACCAATACAGTCTCAAACGAATTTTTAAATTCGATGACTCAAAAACGAAAAAGATTTGTTCCACGTTTTCAACTTGTTTTCACATATAGAATAACTTCATTTCGATTATTCGTTCTTGTTCCATCGGGAATGAGACTAATTGGTGTATTGATCGATAGATTTTCAAATTGGATTTTCGCGAAAATAACTTACTTTTTTACATAGAATCACTCGCTTGCCTATAGTTACTAGAATACCCTATATAATAGTCTAGCCATTAGCTTAAGCTTCCATGGAAAAGCTCATCTGGTGTTATGTAAATACTTCTCCACCTATTGGCTTATTTGCTTAACGATGCTAACGAGCTTCAAATTTATTTGAATCTTAGATATGTTGGTGGAAAATAACACTTAGAGACAAAAATTGGAAAGCAATTGTTCTGTCATGTACTTAATCTTCGTCTGTCATACGTATCGATTTGATATGTTACGATAAATCGGTTATACAAAAGCTAAAATAGCGAATTCCATTAAAATTAGTCGTCTGACTTTTGAAAAATGAACTCATAACGCTTCGCAAATTTTTATGATACCATTCACCATCAGTGGAAATTTCTAGAAATCAAGGGTCTCGGTACAAATGATCGTAAATTTATTCATACGATAGTCTTTCTCCTTTTCTTATATGTGTTGAAAATTCTTTTACAGGGGAATTATTGTAACATACAACGCGTTACGTAAATATATTAGTACCACATTTTTATTAATTTTCCTAAAAAGAATTCCCATTTGAAGTGAAAACGACGATCATGCGTCACGGAGTCGAAATGGAACAGTTAAAAAACTACAGGATGCGTATTACGTTTTCATTGACGTAAAATGAGTCCGTCTGCAATATGTGATTTAGACGAATAAGTATTCACCTCAAATTTCATTCAGTCGAATGCGTCATGCATGACCTTTGCCCACTATTCTCGGAACTATGCTGGTATGTATAAAGAGTACCAGTATCACCCACGCCTGTTACGATATCGCACCCTCGAAGCTCAGTTCGTTTTTTCTAAAATATCTGTCGTCATCTACCAATTATATTTTCTCTTTTCAATATTTCGATAATTTCTTCGCAAGTCTACTCGAACGCTGTTCTAAATCATATCCCACTTGAACATTTCCTTGCGTCTACAGGCTGATGCAAAAGTTACGAAAGGATCGGAAATATTTAATTTTTTTCGATATAATTTTTCCTTTTTTTCTTTCCACAACATTTAAAATACACCTGAGAGATTAATCATGGAAGGTTACTGCGTTCTTCATTCGCTTTCGAGATTTTAAAGTTTTATTTTCGGGATTTATTAGGTTGCCCAAAAAGGTTTAGGTTGCTTTCGTTTTATGAGAAAATAATAGACGCGCAACGTTTTTTTGTTTTATATTATTTTGTCGAATTACGTACGATCCATCTTGTTTTGTTGAGATAAACACCTCGAAATTTCACAGACTTGGTCTTACGTTTGTATAAAGGCGCACTGTTGTAAAAAACACGTCTGCGAAAGAAAGACACTTTCCGGACAACCTAGTACATTGCTATTTCGGTAATAAACATTAGGACACATATCGATTGTGTTTATTGAAAAATTCTTCACTTTATGTTTTAAAATGTTTAAAATAAGGTATTCGTACAATTCATAGTAAAATAGAAAATAAAAGCGGTAAAAATATTTAAATTATACTAAATACGAATTCGAGATTCAATTGGCCGTCTCGGTCACCAATTATAAAGTCTCATTTTCGGGATTTAATTTCCAGAAATTCGAGATATAATTAGCCTTCGATCGCCAGATTTGACAACTCTAGATTTTTTTTCTTTGAGGATATTGTAAGCAAAAAAGGTATACGTAAACAAACGAAGGATCACTAAGCGAGTGAAGGAGAATCGAAACACGTAAGTTAATCGCGACTTTTGCATCATGTACAATCCTTGTTGCGATTCTCCAGTATCTCATCGTTTCTCCAAAATCCTCGTTCTACAATAATTCTGCAGCGTATCTGTTCTCCGACATTCGCAATCGCGGTGATAATTTCTGTTTCGATCAAACTAGTTGAACCTGACAACACGAACGACACGAAGAAAAACACACGAATGGGAAGGCACACGACAGACAAATGCAAATCGGTTGCAGTATGCCTTCGTAATCGTTTCTCGCGAGTGTCGAGTTCTTCCTCATGGCGGGACAAGACAACACGAATCGTACGGATCGCGCGATAACATCTAATATTCCGCCGCATACGGCTGTGTTCCGACCTTTAGCCACGGTGAACAAGGTCGGGCGCCTCGCAAGCCCGTAAACCATCTTTAACATCCGTGAAAGGATTCCAACACCCACGGTCGAGAGCGCAGCAGTCGGCCACTAGTCGACTCCCACATCGCGGATCTAGAAGTTTGAAACGAAGATGAGGTTGCAAGGATTACGCTTCTCGGAACGCTGAAAGGGATTATTCAGGATCTAGACGGAGCTTAGGAGAAAAGAATACGTGGCTTGACTGGTCGAATACAAGAGGTTAGTCATGTTCGAGTCGACTGAAATTGAAAATTTTGTCAAGTATAATTGGAAATTATGCGATTTAAACGTAAAGCAATATTTGCACGCGAAACGTTAATATGTAATTTAAATATAGAGCAAATCGTACAATACAAGTATATAGCAGTACACATCTATGTACATATATGCAAAATGTTAGTATGTAATTTAAACATGAAGCAATATTTATATATCGGATTTTAATATTTTCTACGAATTGGCACGAATTTGAAATCGAAGATATAACAGATTATAACGTTAATTTAAAAAGCAATTTTTTAGAATTGGAATGAAATTGGAATGGAAAATCTCATATATTAGCAATAATTCGTTCACATTTACGATTGAAAGATTTGCGTAATAAGAAGGTCTAATATTTAAATTAAATTTATTAGACGAGTGTAACGTTGATGTTTAAAAGTGCTAAAATCTACTATTAGAAATATTAATCGGTTATGAATTTATAGTACGTTTGGAAAAGCGATTTGAATTGGTTTTTGTTAGTTTACTTAAATTACTGGAAAGTGGAGCTGCCTTCTTTTATTATAAAAAGGAGAAAATATAACGATAAAGCGAAAGAATCCGAATAGACGTGCACCAAGAGGAAATGTACAACAATGTCCAAGTTGTAGCTCAATTCTTCCTGCGGCATTTTGCGAGACAATGAAATTGAAAATTGAATGAATACTCCCGGCGACGAAGCAACAAGAGATTCTGGCAAAAACGTCGGTACAAGGTTGCGGTTTTAGAGCCGAGGTACAACAGGCAGAAAAGTCGTGAAATAATCGAGGTTCTGCCAGCAAATTCCTGGTGTACTCGAAGCACGATAGGACATGGCGTGTTGCTCGGAGAGGAAAGTTCACGCGCCACCAGTTCGCGAACCGCAAACACGATCGTCATCCAAAAAGCAAGATCAAGAGCAAAACTAAACGATCGACCACAAGTTGTACCGTTAAATGGAACTTTCAGTTCCGCAGCACTTTATTTTACGATGAAATGCCGTTGAGATCGACAAAGTCGGTAGTCGTTTTGCATGAAAGAAATAGGAGATTTCGTTGGTAGTGGTTTAGGAACAAAGGTGCTGGATATAAAGCTGTAACGTGAAATAAAAAATTGAATATTGTCATAGTTGTATAGCATTTTGCAGCATGTGGTTCTTTTAAAGCCGACGAAGCACTCTGTGCATTCATGTATGGAGGGTGTAGGAGAAAAGATGATAAGTAGAGATAAGTAAAGATATGCATGCAAATTTATATTTTTATGAATATAATGTAAAAATGGAAGCTAGAAAGAAATTTTTTTAGTTTGTTCAGTACCTTCTTTTTGATAAATATTACACTGTGTGTGTTTCATATATCTTTCCGTATTATGCGTGTCTGTGCATTGCTGCACCTTCAACTTTCCCTTGAATACATAAACGTCCACGGTCTAACGATAAGTCATATTTTCTGTTCTTTGCAGGGGTGCAATCTTAAAACCTAAAATCTTCTCATAAACACGGCCAATCAATTCTGTTCAAACAAAATGGGCTTATTTAATTCTAAACACGTTTATTATTGAAATTAATTGTTATTATTTACTTATCGTCTATTTTTAGAAGACGTAATTCTAAATATAGAGGCTACTCCGCTTTTTTGATTATGTCGCATTAAGGTAGTCCCACTTGGCCACGAATTGATATCAAAATTAAAAACCAACAAAATCAACGTGACTTATCACACGAGTGCGAGTTTTTATCCTTTTATGAGAAAGGTATAAAAATTCGTAAAATGTACACTAATACGCAAAAGTATGTAAACTATCAGAAATATAGTACTATTTAATAGGTGCTATATTAAATATTAATTAATCCTATTAATCTATATGAAGGAATCTCTGCGTAGGCTCTATTGTTTCCATTATTTCCGCAAAAATAGATTACATAAATATTCGTGATCTACTTATCGTGTTGTTCCCATATGACCTTCATATGTACGTTTTAAGTATTTATGCTAGACGACTGACGACAAATCAGTTGCGTCTCTTAAAACGATCGATGTCATTGATCAGGTTTTGCGTTCGAATTCAACGCTTATGGTCTTCGAACTGAGGTGTTTCCGCGCGAGCTGATAAGACCACCTGCGCGTCAAGGTTTTCTTCAGATAAAAATCTTGCGCTTCGCGTAGTCGGCATCGCGGCACGGTGCAGTGGTGAGCCCATAGGTAGTGCCCACCATCCACCACAATGGTTATTGTTTCAGCACGGTATGCGAGCGGCGTTGTGTGCCGCCTATTTATGACACATTATGCGAAAGCGCACCCGATAGAGTACGAGTATTGCATTTCGTGCCATTGTGATGGCAACAATGATATACCCTGGTCCCATATAGCCTGATGGTACCACTACATAAATCACGATTCGTGCCGCGCATCGATGCCCTTGCCTCGCTTCGGCCAGGTAGGTGTAGCCCAGAAATACTTGGCGCCCCCTTTTTTCCTTTTATCGAAACGCTATCGACGAAAAGTCATGCGATTCGATACTTGTTTGATGCTGAGATTCGATTCGGTTTCTTCGCAAGAGCTATGGAAGTATGTATCGTAAAAGCGCTACATTATAGGAAGATCTATATTTTCTATATAGAGATCTCATTGACGCATCTACGACTCTACGTCACTGAATCGTTTATATTTTTATTTATTCTAATACTTATCTGTCTGTAGGGTTTTACAACATTTTGCAATAGATGAAGTTTCTAATGTAAAAGACCGAACAACAATTTTTACCTTAACGATACTCCGATACAGTGAAATACAAGATCAAGTTCAAACAACGAAACCAAATAATACGAAAACATGTTTTAAATATTATCTCTAAATATTCGAGCACTCAAGTACCCTCGGTTCAGATTCCTTTTGTTCTTCCGAACCTTCCTCTTTGTCTCCATAAATACTTATGCAAATTTTTCCCTATTTACCACCCACCCTCGCGTGAGAACGGGAAGACCGAGTTAAAATCCACGAGGAAGGCGCAAACAGCAGCGACCGTATATCGTGGTGGCGCCGGAATCGCAGAATCTGTGCCCTTAGACATTAACGTTCATTAGGTGGGTCGTTAAGACGGGAAGAAACGACGCGTACCGGAATTTCTACCGCTCGAAATAATATTTCTGCCGCGGAGGCGTACGCATCTGTGTCTTGGTGTCCATTCGAATATACATATAGAGGTAAAGAGACAGAGAGAGACGCAGAGAGAAACAGAGAAAAAGGGAGAAATAAAGAGTAGCAACACGGTGGTTTATTCGCAAGATCAGAGAGAAAGAGAGAATGAGAGACTCGGTATGCAAATCGAGACTTTAGCTTCGATATAGAGAGCCAAGGTGCGCGCGATTCGAAGGGACTGCTGCCTCCGTCGTTCGCCATATATCCTCGTAATTAAGTCGGTCCCTCTTATTAAGCACCGTGCGTTCGCTAGATATATAGTGTCGCTGATTAAAGGACACAGCCCCTGGCGACGATCCTCTTCGAAGGCGCGTGTTGCGTCTCGTAGACTTTAGTAGTCTTCGTTTTCCAAACATTGCATTGGCCAGCTTGAAAGGTTTAGATAGGATAATCGACGATATGGTTATTGAAAAATTTTATCAAGAGAGACTTAATTGTCAATTTTGAGGTTTTGAATTTTCGAGAGAATGAAGTTAATTGACTTGTTAAGCTGAAAAATAAGAAAGAGAGAGAGAGAGAGCATTTTTTAAAAATTGCTTTAGAGGTTTAAAGTATAAATGGTCTGTTTTTCTTGCTAAAGGAAGAAAATTCATCGATATCCTCGGTGTGGTTATCTACTTACTAATCGCTGTTATGCTGATAATATTTGTGCTTCGGAGAATCCTTCTGTCTTTTTTCGTGAAAGGAACGTGAAGGTGTTGTTGAAAACTTGTGGTTAACTAATAGAATTCTTAGAAACGTCTCTTTGGATGCAGAATTCTCCTCTGTTTCTCGTTCAATGGAACTATTTCTTATTCTACTCGTTGAATCACTAAACGCACGTTACTGGAATTGCCTTCCATAAAATGTTTCAAAGATTCTTAACGTAGGACTTGGAACTTTGCATAAATATCTCTCGCTTCATCTTCCTCGGTAGCCTCGCTTTCTGTAAATCTGTCTCCCAAAATACCATTATTATTATATCATCACGTTTTACCCTTCTTAGCTATAGAAAGATCGTATATCTTAATACACATTTTTTTACAAATAAAGCAGGAACACAATTCTTGCAGAACTACCTTTCAAAAAAGAGTGTCACAGATCCATATCGTTGATGTTTTTATACAAACGAAAGTGAAATCCAAAATGAAACAGAATAAAAACAGAGATAAAACCCATTTAACGACTTAAGTTTCTACTTGCTAAAGAGACAAGATAAAGGTCAGACCTTGGACGCTGAGAACGACCTTGGAAAGAGGGGACGTCTGCACATTTTTTACAAATACAACAGAAACACAACCATTCTTTGATCTAGTCCAACGACCCAAGTTTCTACTTACTGAAAAGACGTACAAAAGACAGTGGAACGACTTAACACTAACCTTACCAGTCCCGGTCAAATGACCGGTTTCAAAATTTAATTCAAAATTGTATATTCATTGTTATTTCTTTTGTTCGCCTAACTGTATGTAAATTTTTATATTAACAAAAATTGAGAAACTGATTAATCGGATAATTTGAAACCGGTCGTTTGACCGGAACTGGTAAGACTAGCGTTAAAGAAAGCGGGACGTTTGCAGAATCGTTTGATCGAACGCCAGCTAACCGGAGAGCCAGCTTCCCAATCCAACGATCCAAGTTTCTACTGGAAAAAAGCAGTGGAACGACATTTTAAAAAAAGTGGGATATTTTCACGTCTGCAGAATCGTTTGATTTGACGCCAGCTAGCCGGAAAGCCAGCTTCTCAATTCCCTTTTCCTATTGGCCACGGCGCGTTTCAGTCGCTCGCGACAGCACGGTCGCGCCGCATTCCAGCCACGCGCCTTGCCTAGGAACACTGGCGTAACTACCGGCCTTAACAAGCCGATTTGTCAAGTGGCCTATCCACCGGCCCTCGATAAGAAGACACGTCGACCGCGATGACGATTACCAAGCAATCGCTCGTGAAATGCCACCAGTGATCGGACACGATTTCCACCGACGTTACACGGTGAACCGATACTACTGTGGCTTTGGCGTTCTGATTGGAAACGGCACTCGTGGGATTTTCTATGTTTCTTGCGATTCCCATCCATTAGACAAAGGGAAGACACTTTCTTGAGAAAAAAGTTGCAAATGGAGCAAATGCTGTCGGATAGACGCGATTTCTATGGTTTATATGATTCAATAGCTCTGGGACTGGATTTTCTTGTGTTCCTATAGCGTGGACGTTTGCCAGAGTTTAGATCTTCTGGGAAGTTTTATAGGAATCATTCGTGAAAAATGTTTTATTAAAGAAGAATTATACGAGTTCCTGTGTGACATTTGCGAAATCGTTTTATGTTAAACCTAGACAGAAGGAACTTTTGCCGCTTGTCTTTACTCTGGATCAGTAGAGCACAACAACGAGCATAAGTAGCAACAAGGTTGCATGGTAAAATGTTCGAATAAATGGGACCGAATTAAATTTTCTCTACCACACATAGATTATCTCACGAACGTGTATTCGCCTTCTTTATCTTAACATTTGGATATTATCGAATAAATTGTATCACAATTAGGTACTCCATAATTTACCTCTCATCACTCAAATTTACTCGTTTATCCTAGGCAGCTATAATCCTACTACGAGGAAGCATCTTCCCACTTCCAAGGAAAGAGACCATACAAAAACCCGACGCTGTATTACGAAGCAACATTGAAACACATCCTAGAATCTGTTTAAAACTAAAAATCAGCATACCAATAAGAACGAAATCATAGAGAAGGAATGTAAACATTTTCCAAGTTTTTCATTCAGAGAGATCAAACCTCCGTACGGTTTAGGCAGAGAAAGGAAAAGAGAGTGGAAAGTAACAGAAGCCGGATTTATTTTTCGAAAAACAGGAAAGGCAGAAGAAAGTGACAGAAGGTGGAGCTACTTCCTGAAAAAAGGAAATAGAGAAGAAAGTGGCAGAAGCTGGAGGTATTTTTCGAAACCCCAGCTACCTACGTCAATGGAAGTCTGCTAGGTACAGCAAGAGCAGCAAAAGCAGCACGAGCCGAGGCTGTGTAGTCGTGTAGTCGCGGTCGAGCGGAGGCGGTGGGAGCCGTCCGCTCTATCGTAACGTGGAGAAGCGAAAGAGAAGCAAAAAGGAGCCGCACGACGAGAAGGCGCGGGTCTGCGTGGTAGGGGATGAACGGCGAGAAGGTGGTGGCAGACGAAGAGAATTGTATACGGAGAATGAAGAAACGGATAGAGAGAAGAAATCCGCGACACAATCACGTCCTGCACGCGCCGTGCCTGGAGCCACTTTCAGACGCTGTTACACGAGGCACCAGTTCTCCTTTCCTCGACTTCCGGACACGCAAAGTACGTTTTTATGTCGGAAACTCTACGTTCTCCGAGCAAGCTTCGTCCTATAGCACGTGCAACTTACTAAGGCACGATGAAGCCGCTAGCAAATGAAATATAGATGTGATTTTGCGTTTGGCTTCTTTTTCGTGTAAATTTAATTTCGCATCTAATGCTCGTTAATATATGTATTTGTTAGCGAATTATGAGTTTATCGTTTCCTTCATCTTCATACCACTTTTATGTTGCTCTTTGAAAAGCTCTATTATTTTTGATCGCTTGGAGTGGTTTTCATCGTATATATTTTGTAGCTATCATGATGCACTTCAACTATCATTTTGAATCAGTAGAATAAAGCATTTTATCTTTTGGCTGACTTTAATAAAGAATCGAATAAATCAAAATGTTTTTTCCTTATTATTATCTTGGTGTGTCTGTTTGTTCATTTTTATCCGTTTATATTTCTAATATTTCGTATCAAGTACTTTGACTTCTCTCGAATGAACAGTATCTTTAAGAATTTGTAAGAGTAGTACTTTCCACGAGTACATACTTCGTGATTTAATGAAGAGGGCTGAAAAGTAGAGACACTTCTAAATTGCTGCCTTAAAATTGCTAGCTATTACGCTCAGTGTATTATCGATTAGGATATATAAGTGCTGTTTGAACCCTATCAGAATATTGTTCATTTAGGTATGTATATATGTATTATTCAACCAATCGATCGATCGTTTAATAAACTATCGAATATTCAATCAACTATTGGAAGATGAACAATATATCTAATGTCAATTGGCTATTGAAAATCTCTCAAGTATACGTGCTTACATACATTACGTATCTGTATCCTACTGGTTGTTTCAAAAATATAATACACGACTGATAAGAAAAGAAAACAATCAGTAACAAATTGCAATCGATTCCCAAATTAAAACTACCCCTGTGACAAAAACAAGTTTGAACACTCCCCCTTTATGTACAGTAAAATCCATGAATTATTCGTGAAGTATCTTTTTTATTTGTTCTTCTCTTTTATCTAGTCTTCTCACCAAGTTTCAGATTCTAGATCTATAATAAATTTCAAAATTAAAATTATCCTTTGACAAGAGGAAATTTCAATACTTGCTACATTATCTACAAATACCACGAATCTTTCATGAATATTTTCTTATCTGTTATATCTCAGTGCTTCGCCTCAAGTGTCGGGCATTAAAATGACAATATATATTGCCAAAGACACGTTGGATCGCGAGGATTCGTCTCGTGTAACATTACTTGAATCAGGATCGTCGCTCGAGGCGCGCACAGGCGTCTGACCCATGCGCTTCTAGCGCTCCGCGCTCGAGGCAGCCTCGAAGTGTGGGAACTCCTCACCTCGAAGCCTCCCGACGACCTTTGCCGGCAACCTGCAACCGCATATCTCGCTGCACCCTTGAAACACCGGCATAGATACACCTCGACACGGTTCCCTTTTTGTTCTTTCTTTCTTTTCCTCTCCTTCTATCTTCGCCTGTTTCCTCTTCTTTTCCCTCCTCGACGGCCCAATCGGAGCCCAAATGGAGTCCTCAGGATAACGGGTTCAAGGTGGACCATTAGCTGTGACGTGTTCCGGTTTACAGAAGAACCTATTGTGTCAAGCTGATTGCATGCCGCAGGCAGAATATCCGCGCGGCCATTTATCTTGCGCCTTCGGCAACTCTCCGAAAAAACGCCGATCTGGAAAAAACGCCGCATCGGGAAAAAGTGATCGAATCGGGTAGGATTGAGCCGTTTGAAGCAGCCGCTGACTAAAATGACGAATTGAGCTTCGCGGTACCTTTAACTTCTTTTTGTGTAATTTGATTATTTCGATGGCTTGCTAAACAAATATTGTATATTTAATTTTTATGAAATTTGAGATTTTATATGTAACGAATAGTTTTTGACTTTTAGTTAGTCCTAACGTTTAGTTATTGTACTCTGTATTAAAATCACATTTATGTGCGCAAATAATACTGTACGTAGTATATGTACAGATATTTTCAGAAACCATCTTTGTCGTATTTTTTATGTTGCTAAAAACGATCAACGTACAATTTACAAACAATTTTATGTAGCATTGATAAAGACAAATACATGTTTATTTAATTATAAAATGCCATAGAATCTTTAGAACGGTTTCTTCCAAAAAGATATTCATTCTTCCGCTAAATGTGAACATACAATGTTTGTGCAATAAGCCATCGATGGTAAATGAATTCGATTTGTGGAAAGCAAAGTTCTTTGTTTTATTTGCTTTATATTGTTTTAATCACTATTTCCAGCGTAGCAGAAGAATTAAAATACTAAGGTTACCTTGATAATGTTTTCTATTCCTTGATAATGTGAAGTATCTTGAATGTAGAACTGTACAGTATTATAAGTTCTTTTATACTTTTGTGACTGGATATATTAAAGTAAATGTTCTTTTTGGGGGAATTCAATAGTTCGGGCGTAGAGTATCTCACAAGGCAGATTCTTCTTTTTTCAAAGAAGAAAACTACGCTTTTAGTTACTCTATTATTGTATGCATTAATCGCTTTATTAGTGGTTGTTGAAGTCTTTATAATACATGTTTTGTAAGTCTATAATATCCCAGGCATTTCCTCTATTATCTTTTTAATTATACCCTTCGATAAAGTACCAGAACGTGGAATTCTTTTTCCTCATTTTGAAATGGTAATCCTGATTCTCTATCCCATTTCGAAACAATTCCGCAAAAATTTACAAAGTTCCAAACACAGTTACATTAGGTGTAGAAAGTACTGGTGCACGTTATTAAAAAATTTCTTATAAACAATGAGTATGTACATATTTTGGGAAAACTCTAGAATAGATGCAATGCAGAAAAAGATTGGTTACTTGTACAACTTGCGAAATTTAAAAGAAAGAACAAAAAAATCGATAGAAATATGTAACGAGCCTAACATAATTAATAAAATTAATAATTAATTAATAAATAATTGTACAATTGAAATTTCTTAAACTCCATGTTAGAAAGACATAAAATATACAAACATTAAGTGCCTCAAAATAAAAAGAGAAGATAGGAGATTAATGTTACACGTATCGATCACTCGACATTGCAGATCGTTATGTCTATCGTTACAGTTCTCCAACATTTTCAAACTTTAATCTACGAAAGAAACAAATCACAAAGAAAAAGAAAGAAAGAGATAATGTGAGAGATCTTTCTCGGTGACCTTACGCGACGAGCAAGGAAGGATCGACGATCTTCGATCTGGATCGAACGAGTGGTGATCCGGTTTCTGGTCCCATCGAAGGTGAAGGCAATTACTATCACAATGGCGAGTCCTCGAGGGTGCATTCGTTCGTCCTGCGACCTAAGTACAGGCTACGATCAGGATCTCCGTTCGCGGATCGTTGCATCCCCCGCGATTGCATCGTCAATTGCTGCTTGCCTTCGAGAACGGACCTTTAAGCCCTGCAGCTGCGTTTACATGTTCATCGACTCCTCCGTACCGAGGCAAAGTCAACCTCGTGATTTTTGCGCGGCACGACGTTCATCGCCGGACGGCTGTCAAGTGTTTGTTCACCGCTTTAACGACGGTTTTTCCTTTTTTCTTTTTTTCTAACCGCGTGTAGTTGGAAAGTATCTTCCACGATTTATTTCTCGGATAGGTTCGAAATCGTGAAATTGTTATCCAATAGAGGATTCGTTATCTCGTTACGAATTCTTGTCCAATAGACGAATAATTCCTTTTAGGTACTTGTACATTTTAAAAAAATGTCGCATGTTTCGTGTTGTGTCATTTTAGGCTTGCATAATTTGTAGATTTTGATGGAACAAGAAAGGTTTGGTGGAAAGTAATCGATTTTCTTGAAAATTATCAAGTTCTAATTTTATGTAATTTTCAAACGAGTCGAATTGTAAGCGATCCACGACAGGTTTAGATTAGCTTGGTTTGGAAAACTTCATCAATTTATATTTTGTATTTTAAAATGATTTCTTAAGTTGTCAAATTAACGTGGAGAAATACGTTGCCAATATTTCACAATATCATTATATATTTGTAAAAATTTATACGAATGCGGAAAAATTTGTCCTTAAGACAAATATTTTCTTCTAAATCGTTTCATCTAAGAGCGGTTTGCTAGAAAATAAAGAAAGTCTATATACATATTTCTTATATTTTTCCTACTGATTACAAAACTGGAGCTATTTTTCAGTATCTATCTCTCTTTAGAACGATGAGCAATCATTAGATAAATATTCGAAAGTATTAGTCGAATGTAATGCAGATGAAATTCACGAATGATATTTTAAATACGACATTTTAAATACGAGGAACAATTATTGAAGGCTTAAGAATCGGAGAGCTGACATATGAAATAGTATACAATTAGAAATTTCCATTATAATTACAAATTGCGATCGAAGGAGTATCTCTGTATAATCAGGACTCTCGCACCTACGTGTAATTACTTTAGTTTTGTATTCAAAAATCCATCGCGTTCTATTGGGTTTACAAATGACTTTTTCTCTGAACGAATATGCCTCATAAATTCTCTAATCCATTAACCCCGGTACAATAGTGGTCCTGTTCTACATTTCTTAACTAACTTATCGCTAATTAAACTATCGAGATTCCATTGTAGTTACTTTCCAGACCACGTAAATAGCTTAAAGGAATCACAGTCTTCATACATTTCATCATATCTGAGTCGTCATCAGCGAAAAAACTCATGAACTCTTTTCCACAGAAAATCCATTGTCATATGAAATCAACGCTAATACAAAGAATCCTTTAGAGAATCTTTCTCTAATTTTACAATCTCTCTAATTAACAATTTTATTCGTATTCTATCTCTCTTTGGACTTTCAACAATTTTCAATTAACTTCATATCTTAGTACCATTTTCACATATGGTGCCATTTTGAAACATTGCTGTGAACGTACAGTGGCTACAAAAGGTATTGGCACACCATTTTAGTTGTTATAACATTTACATGAAACAGCTGACAAAATGTTTTCGATCAGACAGAGTAATACAGAATTGGCTAAAAGTATCATCTTTATTTTGTAGCTTTTTTTCGTGAATCAGTTTTTATATTGTCGTAAATAATTAGCAAGAATCATGGAAAGCTGCAAGATTATCGATGGAAGAAATATCTACAAATTGTGCAAGTTCAATTTCTTTAATATCACGACGTATTAAAGCAATCACACGCACACGAGCAAACATAATAAAATATTCAGAAAATGACATTTCTTCGAAAATTCGAAATTAGCAAATTTGATCAATTACTTTCCAATCACTTTTCCAAAACCAAAATCACCAACGAATCTTTTTTTTCAATGCAATATTTCGTTTGTTTCAGTGTTCCGTCTGACTATAAAAAATATAATTTCTGATATATTGTCATTACTTACTCTAGACCAAGCTTCCTTTACTTTCTTATTTAGTTTCAACGATATAGAAGATAGATATATAGTAGATTTTCTTAAATTTAAGATTTAACAAATGTATACTATACTATGAATCTATACTATAATATATTATAATTATAATACATCAAGGTCATTGGCTCGGTTCAAGTAGCAACCCATGACCTTTAAATAATCGAGCCATCGAGTCTCCTAAATGCGTCGGATTAACTGGACTGTGTAATATGCACATATACGATCGCACGCGTATCTAATGGTGCCAGCACACCTTTCTCTATCGATGCTCGAACACCTGTTTTCAAATATACCCGCGTGACGTTCCTACGCAATCTTTGGAGACAGCCACACCTGTTTGTCGTCACGAACGGATGTATCAGGCTGACGAAGAATCCAGCCGCGCCTATTTTTAATTATTTTGTTATCGATATCGTCGTCTGGTCTTAAAATCACATTAATTTTAAATGATGGATCGTCTCTAGGGATGGAGGGGATATTCGGCCGCGCAACGTGAAATTTTTAGAGGCTTAACTGGTTAGCTGGTGGAGAATTTAAAATGGTATTTTGGTAGTTTGGTTTATAGAAGAATTTGTATTCTTACTTTAGTTTTATTTAATGTATTTTTAATTATGTTCAGTATTTTTATTTTATTTTTATGATATTTACTTTTATTCATTTTTATTTTATTTTTATTTATTTAAATTTATTTATTATAATATTAGAAGATGGATTCGTACAATACCAAATTTTAACAAGACGTAATGCCGTCACGCTTTTTATTCATAAAACTCTTTTAGTTAGAAGAAACTGAATACTCTGAGGACCCGAAGAATTTGTTGCTGATAGCCATGAAGAATTTTAAACAAAAATTCGTGCTATATTATTTAGTAAAATATTCCAATAATTATAGGGCTCCAGATCAATTAACATCGTCCCTGCCAAACATAATGATTTCATCGATTCGAACCTAATTTCTCTACGAAACGAATTAACATTGTAACTGGAATGAATTCCACGAATTCCAAACACCCTCGATGCATTCACATCAGGAAGTAATACGCGAGAAGAAATTCAGTGGATATTGCAAGAAAAGGAACATTCCTGACAACAGGTTAGACCAGCATCATACTGTCTGTGGACGATACTTTTCGATTCAAGGGAAGTTTTGCGCTCGTCAGTTACTCGACCACGCCTGTTGAAACAGCCTGGAGAATCAACAAGATGAACGAAAAAATAAAAAAGAAAAAAGTAAAAAGAAGAAGCTGTCCCGTTCCCAAGTAAGAACGTAAGCTCGTTCTTGCGTCCCTCGGTCGTTCTACGAGCTCTGTCTAACCGGGATTCCTCGATTGGTTCGCCAACGACGAAGAAAAAGGATGAAAAAAGAAGTGACACGTGCGTCCAGTCTTCCGGCGACAGGTTACGCCGGATTTTCACAACTCTTTGACTGAACCAGTCGCCGATACCGCCAATTAAGCGCGCTTCAAGCACGATCGGATGACGATTTATCGCCGGTTAAGGCTCCATTCTTGGACAGACTGGCACTCGCGGCTGGAAATGTTTTCATTCCGCCGGAGGTTCTCCTTGGACTGTCGTGCGATTAGCACGTCGATGCTCGCCGTGAAATTTAAAGACTGGCAGGTTGAAACACGGAGATCGACCGGGTGTGTAGCTGGCTTTCGATCGCGTGGCCGTAAGAAACGAATCGTATCCGATCTCTCTGGCTTTGGTTCTGCACGATGCGATGGAGGGTAGTCGAATAGTTTTGCCGGGTTGTGATAGCGGAGAGAAACGGGGAAGATGGATGGTTCGCCATGTTTTGTTTGGTAGATCACCCGCATGATGGATGGGCAAAGGAGTATATGCTTGTAGGTAATTTTACAGAATGTAATTTGTTAGGGTGCGTGAAATGTGAAATGAAGTTGATAGGTAAATTAAAGTATGATAGTAAAGGATGTGTTTTTCAGATTTTATATGGTTGTGGCGAGTTTTGGTATTTTGAACTCTTAATGACTAACGATATTACTGAATTGGCAAGTGAAAAGTCGTAGCCTAGACTTCCACTGCAGATATATCTTTTACAATTTCATTTTATTGTAGCAGCCATTATCGGCGAATTTCTAACTTATAAAATATAGTTGTAAAAGTTTTCTTATTTTATGGTTGAATTTGTTATTGGGTGGTTACTTTTAACTAACATTCCATTACTTTTTTCACTATTCACAGATTACTACAGTATTTTTGAAAGCATTTATTGTAGAATTAATTTTAAATATTTTGGATTGTGTCAACTTGGATCTATTAACCTGTGAATTTGATGACAATGATGCACACCTAATACGAGATAATTTAGCCCCTTAACATACAACGTTATTCGATCCAACCGGTTAAAAATGCACCATTTTTTTAACGAAATTGCTTCTAGGCTATATAATAAGATATTTCTTGCAATACTAATGTTATATCTTACGTTCTTTATACTATATGGTGCAAAACACAAGGTTAGAAATGGAAGGAAGACAAGTGATTTTACAAATACGAGAATATGATTATTTATTACTACAAAAAATATGTTACAAATGATTGGTTGGCTGCATCTCACACAAGCACGAGTGTTAACACGTTTGTCGTGGAGCCGATTTTCATTTCGTACAATGCTTTAGGCTAATAAAACTTTTACCTGTCTTTATATTGTGAAACTTTACATACCTGTTGAATACGAACTATTATGAAATGCATTTCATAATTTCGGGATTTTCAATTCACATACCACATTCAAGACGAGATCATACATAATCTAAAGTATGTATGTATGTGCTGATTCGAATACGCGTCGTAAGCAGTGAACCTGGTGAAAGAACCTATAAAAGACCTCGAAGAAGCCGAATTCTCTCCTTCTGAAATCACTATGTAAACCGCGAATGTTCATGCAATCTTTATAGACGAAACTAAAGAAATAGAACTTACATACAGAAAATTCTTCGCTTAATAAGTAGTTACATATAACGAGTACCATAATTTGAATATTTTATATGTGTACATGTTCGTACATGGCGTGCATTCCGCATGCAATTTGTACATCCTTAAATTTCCCATAAATGTATAAATATCCGCAATCTAGAAATCACATATAGTAAAGCTCCGTTACGATCATCTGCCGTTTCACAAAATTCTCGCAACTTCCGCGAAAGGCAGGCACTTTGCGAGGCCGGCGTGGATTGCGTGGTACGTCGCGTCGCGTCCGCGAGAATCGGCCGCGCTTCCCTATTTATTTTCTCGCCGCCAATTAATTCGGGCCGCGGTGGCGTGGCGTAGCCCCGCGTGGACCAAGACAAAGCAATCGCGCTCTGGTATCTGCGGTGGCGGGCCGACCGGTCGTTTAATTAGCGAGTATTGTGCAGCGAGAGGGCGACCGCTATCCCTCCACGGTCGGATATCGCATAACAAGATCTTATTCAGCGTTCGCCGCACGGAGGGTTAATGATGCTATCGCCATACAGTGCCAAAGCGATCGCATTACAGATACTATTCCGGCGTATTCGACGTGGACCGCTCGCAAGGAGGCGCATACGACGTCGATATTTCTTTAACGATCGCCGCTGATCCCACGTGGACCAGCAACCACGTTGCTTCTTTCTTCTCTTCGTTTCCTTCTTTGTTTACCTTGTACTCTGTCGTTTCTCCTCGTTCACCCCCTTCGATCTTTTGTTAACGGGCCACGGGAACCTTGTCGTAATACCTGGTAAGGATTTCGCTGGGACTTTGCCCGATTAATCGACGAAAACGATAAAGAACAGTCGGACCTTATGAAGATTTTATCGTGCCGCAGCCGCGCTGGCTCGCCAGACGGTACATCGTTCTCGAAATTGTAACGTTTGTTCGGTGTGATTCAAGGGTGAATGGTTTAGGGGGATCGAGTATTTCGGTGTGTTTATTGTTAGATTGTGAATTTTTATGTAGTTGTGAGAAACTTAAAAATACAAAAGTGTGCAAATCGTATATAATATCACAGACATTGTACATCCGCCTTTTGTTAAACGTAACTGTTTATTTTATATGCCAGAAATAGTACTTGCCTGTTTCTTTATGTTATATAAAAATCATTTTTATATCTGCTCCATAGATTTGCGAAAAATCTATGCGATATTTTTATCTATCGTATATAGTTTATGTAGAAATATTTTCAAAATCTGTGATCCGCCTTTGTATTTTTAAATCGCCAAAAAGGATCAAGTTGCAATTTTACAATAGCTATTGGCAAAAATACAATTCAAGAAAGATATATTTATTTATTAAGTACCATTGCATTGTTAGAATCGTTTCTCTCGAAAACGATAAAAGTCGACGTACAATATTTGACTAGGAAGCCATCCATGTGTAAAAATGTAAAAAATATTCAAATTGAACTACTTGTTGTAAGATTTAATTAAGATTTAATTTATTTATATTAATAAAAATATGAAATTGCATAAAAGTTCGTAGACTAATTATTATTAACAGATAGGTAGAAGTAGTAACATACGTGGTAAACAGAAATTTCTTTATATAAACACGGTACCTGCATCATACGCCTGAGGTATGAATATTCACATGACTAATTACGATAGCCGATGTTGAAACTAATTAAGCAGTAATTTCTAACCGCAAACTGGGCAAGTATATCTAATACGCAATTGTAATTATCATCATTATATAACTCCTATAGCGAAAGTTACGCTCTTTGACATTAAGACAAAGACATAGTCAAATGTCATTTAAATAGGAAGAAAACGTACATATACCGATCAATGTTTAAATATCGGTCAACTATATCTCCGTGCTAAAATACCTTTAATCACTTTTATATAAATTATCTTTGAATATCTATAATTCTTAACGCGCTTCAACGAAGCGTTGAACGAAGAACCAAATTAAAACAGGATCCAAAATGAAAATCAATAAACGCCAGTGCTTCTGAGCTGCACCCATAAATTAACCCTAGGAACACAAAAACGCTCGAAGGAAATTACCACTTCTCACAAGATTCGAAATAAAAAAAAAGCGGTAAAAACTGGGCTGCATCTTTACGTTATGGCAAAAGAACGCCATCAATCAGTTGCACTAATTATTCAAAACGCGTTTAACTTATAATTAACCTGCTAATTATATATACATATATAGCATACGGCTACGATAATACAGATAGAACGCATGGAAGAACGATTTTTATACGCGCTTTTAGCCTTCTCTGCTTCACGAACGATCTTTGAATATCTCTTTTTTTTCTCTTTCAACCAAAACCACGTGGGCTGGAAACGATTGTTCCAGTCGAAAAGTCCGAGTACGACTGAAAGTTTCGGGGCGTGGGCAATAATTTACGATGCTACGCGGTAACTGTTCGTAAGTACCGACGAAAGCAACGCTAATGTCCTTCTTCGCGTGGCCTGGCTCGCGCGAGCGCGATCCTGGAGGGAAAAAAGGGGATGAAGAAGAGCAAGACCGGCTAGCCAGCCTTTACTACGCATAAATCTGCGGTCTCGCCCGACCTCGACTGGCTTTACTGCTGTTCCACGAAAACCCACACCCCAAAATGCTCATCGATAGCCCCACCAACCACCGATGTAGGTCTGTGTGTCTCCGGTCTGTGGTCACGAACGTATTGGATCGTTTACGTTAGTTCGTGAGTTATGTAGGCTTTGACCAATTGGTTTTTAAATCCATAAATCTTAACATTGTCACGAAAACCGGTACTTGGAGATAGAGTATTATTAATACTTGATAGGATGGTGCATTGTTAATTTCAAGCTACACAGGAAATTCAATTTAATTTTAAATTTAAACGCGATCCTAAATTAACCTTACGTTTGAATTATTAACCCTTGAGGCGACGAACCAGTGCAATAAAATAGAATACCACGTCTTTCTTTATTACCGTATCTTATTCGCGTCTTCTTGAAAGAGCACATTAAGCAATTACGATTTTTATATGTATGAAACTTATCTAGTGAATTTATGTCTTTATTAGTATAGAATTAAAAAATTTCACCACAAGATCCAAACACGTACTTTTACATTCTTCGCATAATTTTTATAACGTTTTCCCGAATGCGTATGAGAATGAATTCATTATTCAACAATACATAGCGAAACTTTGTTGGACCTGTCTCTGAAATTGCAGTAATATAGAAAAGTATAATAGATGACCTCCTTAATTTGACCTCTTTAATTTTCTAGCCTAAAGCTTGTCGAAAAAGTTGAACATGAATCAGATAAAACACTACAAGAAATTTTCACAAAACTCGAATCTGTGGTGTAAAATTGTTTTTAGTATACATGGAATCAGATGCCAATAAATTCAAAAATGGTATGAATATCAAAATTGGTCAAATTTGTAATCGAAAGACGTGACAGATAAGAGAAAATGTAGTAACTTTGTCATATTAAATTGATTAGTATCATAATGTTAAATATGTATTCTTTAAGTCTAACGTCTCGAATGAGATAATAATGCTCAGAAATTTTAATAATTTTGTGACGATTTTCCAAGTATACATATGTTTTTATAAGTATTCTGATATTTATGAAAAAAGGTGTTCACTTTTTCCTTCGTTTCTTCCAAACCAGAATCTTATATTAGCATACTGAAAGCGAAGAGCAGTTTGTCTACAAATATGCAGAAAATTTCCCAGCCTACCTATGTTAATCATATTTACGCCGAAAGAAATAAAAGTAAGGTATGACATTCTTTCACGTAGCAATGCTCGTAGCAAATGTTACACACGTCGATGCATATTGATAGCAGGTGAATGTTAAATGTGACGAAATAAGAGCACACACAGTCGCAATGAAATTAACGCAACAACAAGTGGATAAGACGTTTAGAACGAGTTGAAAATTGCGATATGTAAAACGGCTGGAATCCGGATCGATATCGATGATCCGCCGCCAGGGAATCCAGACGGCAGTAATCAGACGCTTCCCATCATGTAGTTCGTGCGTTGCAAGAGATCCTCACGGCCCGTTTGTATCTAGTCTCAACGTGAGAAGTTTTGAGTTCCCACAAACATCGAGAAAACTTGGAAATTGTGCGACCTTCGCGTCGTCAACGAAGAATGGTGCATGCTACGTGTATATACCTTGTCGTTGAAGGAATGAGAACGCGAAGATTGCGATTCTTAATGAAAATTTCTCTGCGCAACTGTGTATCAGTGGCGAAATGTGTATCAATTTTGTTGTTGATTAACGGAGTGTATCGAACAAGTTGGGACTCAGTATCGTTTATTATAAATCGTTAAACAAGTCGTCCTCCCCCTTAGTCGATTTTCAGCCCTGATTAGCAGTTGGATGTTCTCGGATCAAATACTAAGATGAAATATACACGGTAGCAAGTATAGACTAACATTACGGTAAATGGAGGAAGATATGTCATCGAGCTAAACTAATTGCTCGTATCTTTACAAAAATATATTACTTCTAGAATGAAATTCTTTCGATCCAAAAAAATAAATTATATGTCAAATTGTATTTGTCTCTTAGAATATCTTGAAAAAGTTACTATATTTCTTTCTTTTTTCCGTAATTATAAATTATTTTCTTAGAAACGACTTGTACATTTTAATGTAGTATAATAGTAAGATACTTATTTCTTAATATGCGATGCAGGAAGATATCTTTCTTACTTATCTACGATATTTGGAATAGCACGAGAACTCGTCACAAAATTATTCTGGAGAAAGATTTATGTGAAGATAAACGAACGAGTATCTTAGACCTATCCTAGCTTTAATATCTCTGTGACAAATTTTATCTGCTTCTTCCTTACGTAATGTTCGCTACATTGCGAACAACATGGATTTCCCATATCTGTGCATCAGTATCACCAATCCCCACGGCACAAACAAGTCGCTGAAGAGGCTAATCCAGACTCTCGCAACGATGATGATCACGCTACGAGTATCTCTAGACATCGTGCTATCCCATCCAATTCCGTGTTGGATAAAAACGATCATTTATTAACGAAACAAACGCAGGATCGTCTTCTTGCTTCTGTCGTGTCGGCATTATACGTCCAGTTAAGGATCGCGCCGCTGTAAATCCTCTCCAATGATCTTGGATGAACTCGCGGCACACTTGCCGCCTGT
>NT_176676.1:1102527-1127952 GCF_000188095.3 Bombus impatiens | reverse complement strand
TGCCGCCTGTTTCCAACGTGTGCCGCGATAAAAAGCTCGTTACGCGTGTAAATCCATCGTGAGTATCCTTCATGAACACGGAAAGGGGAAATGAAACTAGGAAGAAGAGAGAAAGGTGATGTTTGATGAAGACAAAGCGAGAATCCATACCTTTGGAGTCACGATCGTGTAAAGCGATTCTGTACAGGAGGCAAAAAAAGGGAAAAGGGAGAAGAAAGAAATGGATAGAAGAAAGAAAGGGAAGAAGATAAGGGAAAACAAGAATGACAGAAGAAAAATGAGAAAGATAAAGAAAAGGGAAGATGGACGAAAAAAGGTTGGCAGATAAGGGAAATGTTAAGGGATGATAAAGAATAAAGGAAATTAATCAATCTCGAGAAATGTGAACTTGGGAAATAGTCTGGAACATGTCAATGAAAAATTTATATATTTGTACTTGTCGAATGCCAGCTAGTATTCAATATCCTGGTGAAAATTTGGAATTTAAAAATTTCTCTCTAAATTACACACACGATTAAACTACTAATGAGAAATTATCTGTTATTATCTTGATTTAGCTAGGTAAATATCCTCGATATTTTATGTATTTTCTTAGATTTCTGTTAGTCAACGTAGATACGGGAACTTTCGTGACAATCGATTTTACACCTTAGTTCGATTGCGTTCGTAGAAAGTAGTTACAGGACTTGAAACGAGTCGCGGAAGAACTAGCTTTTGTTATCTACAGTCGTATAAGTTCACAGCTAGATAACAGAGACACTCCTCGTTGTCGATTATCGCGAAAAATGTTTACGTCTCCGATAGTCTTACCCAGAACAAATACCTTACCCCGGTTGAGATATCGGACTGCTTTTTGCGGATTTCTAGTCAACCAGCCGCCTCTGCACACTAGTCTCAACTCACGCAATCATCTCTTACTTCCCTGAAAAACTTCTACTTTTATCTATTATTAACCATTACTGAAAAAATAATTACAAATTTAGCAACTATTAATTAATAAAAGATACAATTATATAAAAAAATACAGATGATAGAAAAATCTGATTACAGATTGGAATTCAATGTGGAAAAATACACAAGCATCAAGGCAAATGTTCACTACAAACGTATACTTCAAATGTATATTTCAAAGTTTACGTTCAAAATATTTTCACACTTAATAATAGTATCTTCGGATAGTTCGAATCAATAACATTTCTACAGGGTTATCTGAATTGAGCATCATAACTTTCAACAATTGATAGTGAGAAACGGTCCGGCGTGTTTTCATTTGTTTTTGATAGATTTAATCAGAAAATATAAACAAATCACCACTGAACGCTATAGACATTTATTGTTACGTAATACTATAGATGCTTAATTTCACGAAGAGGATAAGAGAATAAGAACAATAATCTAAAGACGATTGACAAGCTAAAAGACAATATCATAGACGACGTTGATGAATTTTAGTTCCAGTTACGTGAAAATATAGTGGAAAAAAGTGTCAAGGATGATACTTGAACGATATTACGTTCCACAATTAACATCATAAAGCTGACTTTATACTAAAGTAAAGAAGTCAGACAAATTTCAAATAATTTGCGTTTTATTTCGATTCGAAGGTGTTCACTCCATTTGGATAACCAGAACAGAAATCCTATAAATCTTATCCAGTCATCGACACCATCGCGCGATTGACTTTGAAATTTATTAATACATTCTCTCTAGAGCTGTTGATTATATGCAGCCGGCAGCTTGGTTGCAAAGTTCGCGTGGTTGCACTTAGCGAATCCTGGGCCTGAGTTTATGGTCTCATAAATAAGGGAACGTAAAACCAATACGCCGACTTTTTATGCAGCGAACGAAAGCTGCGCGAGTCCTTGCCGCTTTCTCAGCGTCGAAAGGATGTAAACGGAAACGTGTCTACATATACTCCGAGCTTCTGAACCGAAGCTTATACACGCGCGAACGATCGTCGATAAGCTCGCCTAATTTATCGTCCCTTTTTTCTCGAAGGTTGATGCACCGAGTTGCATCCGTTCGTTTCGTGCGCCGATGACCGCTGTCTTTGTGTTGATCGTTTCGAAGATGTATCCTAATGAAAAGACAGTGCTAACTTTACGATCTTATATTTAAATAGAATTCTATTTATGTTTGTCTCGCTAATGCTGGTTTTATGTAAAATTAATACCAAAACCTATTAAAGTCGACTCAGCGTCCAAAGTAAATTCATCTGAACGATAATCCAACATTTTTATTGTAACTACTATAAATAGACGAATCTTTATTAAAATTATATTAATTTTCTCGTTCCTGTTACGTATGTAGAATATAAATTATATATTAAAAAATAACTAGAATATTTTCATTTTTAACATTACTTATAGATCAGATCTACCGATTAAGATCGAACAATAAATTCAGTCAATAAAACTCAACTAAACTACGTCAAAGTCATCCCAATCCACAACGTAACGAAAGTAGCTTTCATTCCAAACATTGCCTACACATAGACCAGGTAGAGGCATTGAATATTCGAAAAATAATGTCGGTCAGCTGATCCCAAGCTCACAAACAAAATTATACCTTTGGAAGCCACTCCTAAAACTTTTAACGAGAACGGAATGACGAAAAACAAAGTCACACCTCCGAAACTGATCAAAGCGGAAGTAACCTTGAATTTCCTGCGTCCCACCCACCCCAAGGGACGACAAAAATCTGCACCTCGCATCATTGCACAACACTCGCATTACATAACCCCCCGGAGCCTGGAGTATAACTTCATAGTCGGTTCGTGCGTGGAACACCCTGCACCTGCGATCGATCGACGATACTCCTCCGTGGTGGTCCCCGGTCTCGCATGCGAGGAGTTCCTCGCGGCCTTTTCGAATCCGATAACGCGACGCGCTCCTCTGCACGTGTTCCTGTGGTTCCCTCGCGGACGCATCCTCGTGCGACATAAAACATTCCCCGGCGATATAAATCGGCCGCGCAACGAGATCGATCCTCGTTACCGCATCGCGGCGTAGACAGTCGACGAGCTCGAGGCTTTACCGGTCAAAGGGAAGGGGGTGAGAGAGCAGAGAAGAAGGGCTGGACGGCGCCTTTTGTTTTTGCCCCGTACATCAGATACTAGTCTGTCCGTTATCAACGAGTGGTATCAGGCCCACGGCGAGGATGTAAGTATACGCGGCGAGTTCCACGCCGCGCACTGTGTGTCTCAGATAAGATATCTCCGGGTACGGAGTACCGATGCCTCTGTCCACCGTCCAAGCTCCACCTTCATCGTATTGCTTCGTCCTCTCTGTCCTAAGAACGTGCCAATAAATAACTCGAACCCATCGGTTTTTGCCGATCGTACCGTTTCACCCTGTGGCACGAATGCGCGAGCTTCGATTCGTGGATCCTCGGTCGGTTTGCTTGGATCCTTTGATAAAAATGAGAGTCTTCTTTTTTAGGCTGAGGTGTGAAGTGAACCGGTGTTAAGATTGGGGTTAGGTTGGGGTTAGGGCTTTTTTGGAGTACGAAGGTTCTTGTGGATTGTGAGAGGGTGGAAGTAGGTTTCAGATTGTAGGAAATTTCGGAAAGGTTCTCGCCATCGATTTGATCTATGTACCCGCGGTTGCTGCAGTAAAAAATAAAAGATATTTGTGCATTATTTAGTATTGCACTTACAGTGGTTATTGGTATAGTCCAATGGTACCAAACTTAATATGCTTGGAACTAATTGATTAGTATGCAAATGCAATAATAACTACAAGGATGTGCAAATACCTTTTCTAATTACTATATATATATACTAATTGATTAGATTCGAGTATAGTGATTTTCGTATCATTTAGTGGTACTTGCATATGATTACAAAAGTTTGATTCTATGAATATGAGATGTAAAACCTGATAAAGAAAACGCTTCGTTGGAAAATAAGAGTGCAATGTACTGTGTACGATGAACAAATATTTTTTGCAGCCAGTGTAAAGTAGTTGCGTAATTTTATTAGATGTTTAATTCTTCCACTGCCAAGTATGTACGACGATTTAAAGTTGTAGAGAGTTTGGAAGGATTTAAACTTTTCTTATCAAATATTCGTAGATTCTTTAATTAATCTTCAAATTTAATATGCAATTATCTTCGAGCAATACCAAAACGCTTTGACTATCGATAGAAACAACTGTTTCTTACAATATCTAGCGAAGACAACATTTACAATGAAAACGCTTTGAAATATACGTTTTCCCGAAACAAGAAAAGATAGATCGTCAACCATAGCAGGGGCTTCGGGATTACCGTAAAACCCCTGTCGACAATGTCTATCTCAATGTTCCTTTTTTGTGGGTTTTAGCGAAACGTCGGTTTTACAAGCGCTTGACGGACCACGCGATTTTGTGAGGCGGATAATACCAGGGCGGGCTGTTTCGCAGAGCGTGCGACGCTATTAAGAGAGGTCGTTCGTTTGATGTCCTCGAAGTGGTGGACTGCGCGCACGAGCATCCGCGGATCAGCCGGAACAACGAAAATTACGATTGGCCAAGAGAGTCGGTTTAGCAAGTTAAAACATGACTCGCGGCGCGAGAGATCGGAATCGGAGCCAGCCACCCTATATAATCTGCGCTCGGAAATTACACGATGATGTCTTGCCGGATAAACTCGGCGAAGATGATAATGTTCAACGGCCATGCAAACGAATGGAAATCGATGTCTTCGAAAAGATGTATCGCTCTCTTTCTTTTCTCTGTTCCTCCTTTTTGCTTCTTTCGAGCTTCTTTTGGAGCTTCTTCCGAGCATCTTTGGCCTCGTCGCCACGCGTTCGCGCTCGTGCTAACGAGTGATAACATCGCTATCGATTACGATCCTCGTACGGGGAACGCGTTTAAAAGTAAACGTGGTTGGTTCTGTCTGATTGCGGGGCCATTCACGGATTACCATTTTCTTTCTTAATGTCTTAACGTAACGGCTTCGAATTTTGTCGTCGTACGACGACAAAATTGTTCGCTTGATCAGCGTCAGACACGCCTGATCGGCAATCTCTTATTCTACTTAGGCGGTACTTGGACAGATTGGGTCGTTACATTTTGCCCGGGTAATTGAGGGTTCGAGAAAGAGGTAGTGGTTGTCGTTTTACTTGTAAAGTGCTAACATTTTCTGCGGAATAATGTATGCTCTTATATGTACGTCTTTATTTAAGTTCGAGAAATGTCGGTTTTAGAGGATCTATAAGGGAATTTCTAAGATATTTAATTTGTTATTTAGAAATTGGATATGGATGAATTTTAACCCCGCTACTGTTCTTAAATTTCTATATTTCAATCTTGTCGCTACTTTAACGAATGGAAGGACTTTATAACGTTTTGAAAAAATATTTGATATAAAATTAAAGCAAACAAGAAACTGCGAAGATATTTACTAACGTTAGAAAACTAAAATTGAATCGAGGGATGACAGAGGAAACGTAGCAGGGCCAGTGGTGGTAAGTTTAATAAAAACCATCTACCCAGAAATTTTAGAAACGTTGCACTATTTCATCTCTATTCTCTTCTATAAAAATCTGCGCTATCGCCGCTTTATTTAAATGAAAATATCAAACACCTAACATCTAGTCCACTAAAAATTCTCTCAGCATTCCTCCCGAATCTCATATTCAGAAACAACTAGCGAGAACTAAACTTCGTTATAGCACGTTTTCACCACGCGACTTTTCTACGATCATCCACGAATCAAACACGTCGTGCTCATCTTGGTAGATCTGCTTGCGTAAGCCTGACACGAGGATGCAACCGGTCGAAGAAAACAAACGTGCGTGCACCGATCCAGCGGAAAAAAGGTTGGCGATCCCACGGAACCACGCGATGCTTCACGCCACGTGCACGTGATCCCGCGACCTTAAGAGCAAGAGCACTATTTCCCGCCGCCGGCGCCGCTGCGCCGACAGATTCTCTTGCCTCTTTCGTGCATGCCCTTGTGCTACAGGACGTGGCACGACACGAGACCGGAGATTAATATTATCTCGCGTGAACCGGCGAGATCGTTTTAGAGTTCCTGCACGTAGAGAGGCTGCCGCTCGACCCTGTCTTGCTTCTTCCATGCTTTGCCCGCTTCCGTTTCGCTTTGCCAAGTTGGAAGCTGTTCAGATCGTCGAGTAGCATCGCAGAATGGAGGGTGGTTTCTCGAGAGATTCGTTTAATTTCTCGTTTTGTAGGATTTTGGTGGTTTGTTTTTGCAGGATATTAGTGGCTTTAATATTAGCTTCCTTTTATACGAAGGATAAAGCAGAAATGAAATCCTATACAAATTTTTCGTTATTATTTTACTATGTGAAATTTTTGTGAAATTATTTTATTCGAAAATATCGTAGATTTTTTAGAATGTTATGAATATTGAAATGTTGTTCCGAGTACTGTTCCGAGTATAAGAGTAACACAAATTATAGTCTCCATTAATGGTAACAGCGATCACTCATGAATCATATTTTGTGTGTTTACTCTTTCTTTTCTGTATTTTATTGAAATGCCTTAAATTCCTATGAAGAAATAATTTACAATATTTTGTACATTATACGTTAAGAATAAATTACAAATAGCTTATTACTTTCATACATTATACACTTATAAAATTTTAAATCCGGTTGCAATCTTAAAGATGGATGCTTATATCGATCTTATCTTTCCAACTTACCAGCAAAATTCAAATTTTCTAATTCTAAATTTTTTCAAATCTATCACATCAACCTTGAAATTTCCATAAAAGTTATACCACAGAAACATCTCGTTGGTACTGCTACAAGGCTCCACAGCGCTCCTATCAGGCAAACACGATATACTCCCGGTATTATTCAAAACGGTGCTGTAGCGAGCAGCGTGGCTCTTCGAACGTCATTAACATACACCGTTCGCATATGCATATCGCTACCGTGCTTTGTACACGAGAACACTGTACACGCGTGTCGTATGAAAGCACAGCGAGTTCGTACGTGGAACAATAATGTGTACAAAGAGCGATACGACTACAGAGCCGACAAAAAGTGCCGCTAATATTTCCCGTGTTCGCCTTTGGTGCGTGACGTGCACCCGGCACGGTTTCAGCACGATTTTCTCGGAACGTTTTCTTCCAGCCACTATGAAACAATTTTCGGATCTTCCTCTCAGACGTATATTGTTCCTTGACATGGAAATTTCTTCCCGGAATTTAGATGATGAGTCTTGGTTGTTTTAATAAATCGAAAGAGGATGGCTTTGCTCGTCCTTCGTTTTAATATAATTTTAGAGGGGACTAGGATTTGGTACTGACAGGTATTAAACAATTTTAGTAAAGTCGTTGGAGCAACTTTTGCATACTGTGTGTTAGACAAACTTTATAACAGCTTTATTCAAAATAGTGTGTTTAATATTATATATTATACTGCATGAAATGCTATTTATCAGTGATAAATATAGAAGAAAATACAAATATTTTCATTCTAAAGCATAGTTTCAGGAGAATTTCGAGTGAAGTCAGAAACCGATACGTATCGAAAATAATCACCATGCAAGATGCGTTGATCGGTACGATGCAAATACCAGGATGCAAAAGCAGAGTCTCTTCCTTGACCAGTTCTGAACGATTCAAAAATTCGCCACGGGCGATCGACCAAAAACGTGTGGCCCCCGTTCGAGGAGGAGACTCGAATCGAGAGGAACAATGACGAGAGAATGAAAGAGGAAGAGGAAGAATAAAAGTAAGAAGCTGGCTACACGAGCGATGCACCAGCATCTGGCGTGTTTAATGTCTTCGCTGATGCGCGAAACGCGTCTGGTCGTATTCTTTAAAGTACCTACAGGGCTTGATCGCGAGCCCAGAAAGTCGATAGTGTTCTCCTGTCGCGGACACCGTGTCGTATCATCGATTTCTTTGTCTCCTCCGTATCCTTCTTTAGCTACTTCTTCCTTTGTTCTTTCCTTTTGCTCGTGAAACGTTTATAAGCTAAACTGAATGCCAAAGCGTTGACTTTGAACGCTGTTGTACCTACAAGCTGCAACCAAGATTCAAGTTCTCACAAGGAGTCTGGAAAATAGTTAAATTATTTATAATTATTCACTATCTAAATTGCTAGATCTAAATTGCAATATTTACTCCTGTGATAGAAAGAAGAGCAGCTTACTCTGTGCTGAATAAAATTTGCAATTATCAATTGAATTTAATTTAATATAATTCTTACTTTAGATGTGTGAAAATCAAACGATACTCGGATGTCTTGGAAATCTTCCCTCGCACGAAATTGTTGAAAATTTTAAACTGACATTAAATGAGTTTTGTGCTTTTAGCTTAATATTTTCGATAATGGAAAATCGATTGATTATACTTTATGCGGGATTCGTAAATTTACGGATTCACTGTGGCGGATTTCATGACTTCATGATCAATTCATGACGCAATTCACAGAATTATTTAGTACGGTTTCTGTAGTGAAAGGGTTAATAGATTGCGGATTTTTATGTATTCTTATAATTTTATGAACACAATTAAGGAAATGGAACCTAAATAGAAATTTGTTTCATCTACTAGATATTATATTATAATAAATATTTTTATATACATTATTCTATTATTATATTATATGCTGCTTCAAATTTGTTGAAGTGATTACCACTTCTAAGAAAACTCTACATCTGGTCTTTTTAGTTTTCTCAAGCACTGAAGCCATCGACAGCGCGTAGACAAAAGACTGCGACGAAGTCAGGCCATAAACAGTAGACAGCCGACGTTGGCTTCGGGGTTTTCAGTTATTGGGTAACACAGCTAGCGTGCGGATCTGGATCAGCTCAAATTGTATTCTTACTTATTACACTTTTATTTAAATATATTTTCTGCCTTACAATTTATCCACGTGTTTTCTCTGTTTACACCTCGAATAACCTCAACAGAATTTAACTATAGAGTGAGTAAAACTCAGTGTTAGGCAATGCGTTCGGATCATTGTTACAAAAAGAATCACTATTTCGAATTTATCCGTTGAGAGTGATGAGTTTTAAATGTATGTATTGTGTGCATTTTTGTACCTCCAAATTCCCAATAAATGCATAAAAGTCCGTGATCTGTCTCTTAATTATATAATTAAAAAGAAGTTTTGATTTGGAAAATATCGTAAGCACAAGGTAAAACACAATTAATTTATTCAGAACTAAGCAGCGAAATAAGTCGTGAAAATTGCATGAATGCAAAATCACTGAAAAGTATGAGAATGTGTTACTAAAACAATTAATCTCTAAATTTGCTTCATAAATATGACGCCCCGAATTAAAATAGGAGAACGTTATTTTTCTAAAGTGTATCGTTTACTAAGCTACCTTCTTTAACTATAGAAGCCTCTTATTTTTCTCAGGTCAGGGTTTCACATAAATTGATTCCATGATTGTTGCGCAGTCAGCAAATGTTTTGCTAAGCATTGGAAAAGAAAATCTTACGCATACGTAGATTTTGCGTACACCGTTTAAAAAATCCGAGAGTCGACACACATGATCAAACGCGTGAATCTACTATGACGCTTAAGGTGTATATGAGAAATTTCAAGAAAAAATAGGTAACTGTCACGACCCGCGCGATCCGTAGCGCGAAAGTAAAATTGGTAATTTCTTCCAAATCAAGGTAATTTAAAACGTTTATTTGAAACCGTGTTTACAGTATTTGAAGTGAAATGCAGTTAAAGCCGCTAAAAGCTTTATCTTGCGAAAACTTATCTAACTATGTTTTTATATTTACCTAATTATGTTTTTATAACGATATTAAGACAATTTAAATTGTAAACAAAGTCGACAGTTAAACAAACGTTGGAGATCTTCCCAAACATTTTCAAAGGAAAGACCCCGACGTTTTTTCATCTCCGACAGATATAAATAAATGTAGCGACTCAGAGAAGTCAGAATACAATAATTACCGTTCGTCATCCGAATAATTACCATTGTCTATCGAAGAATCATCATTTTGTCAACCGGAGAATCATCATTTTGTCAGCCGAAGAATTACCATTTTGTCAGCCGAAGAATTACCATTTTGTCAACCGAAGAGTTTTATATCCGTCAGTCTGTCAGTTAATTGTCAACATCGAAATCGAGTAAGATTTGAATAAATCATTACATATTGTTAATTTACTTTAATCCTCTCCCGTGCCAGTATTCCTGCACATAGCAGGTTAAAAGTGGAGTTTATTGCCAGTTGCATTAAACGTCAGTTAACGCTACCTTCTCGTCGGCAACTAAATAGAACGTAACAGTAACAATGTTTTAATCTGAAGAAACCGTGTTTATAATTAAATTTTTACATTTTTCTTTAAGCTAATTTTTGACGCGAGTTATTTTTGTAACATGTTAGTGATTCAAACACTAGTTTTCTTTTTATATAAAGAAATCAGTGGCTCTTTTATACACAGAAATTACTTCCTTTTTTCAAATTCGAAAATGTTTCATTGTTTGAATAGAAAATTACTAATTTGTAATTTTTATTACAAAACAGCCCATAAAAGATAAAAACTCCACTAATTAGTGCCATTATACCAAAAAAATTCAAATAACTCGCATATTTTTTTCCAAAATTCCTGGCTACCTCAAAGCGCCCGATAATTGATGAATATAATTTAAATACTTGTGGAGAGTTACCCCTATTAATTACCGAACGAATATACAGTGTATTGGGAATTTCTTTCTATATATTGATTGCACAATTACTTCTCGGGTTGGCTTTCAGCTTAGTGATTAATCATAAGACACGTAGTGAGCCGGCTGCGAATTAACCGTGTGGTTAATACCCGCCTCAATAATTAAATATCAAGCTTTATGCTGACGAACGTGGTTGAACGGTCGAGTAAAATCGAACTGTTCGACTTGAGAGATACTTCCAGCCAATAATTGGAATGAATTAATGACTCGTGAATCATATTTCCCATCGGATGCAAAATATTTTTTACAATCTTCGTTTAATCAAAGTACAAAGCTTTATGGGATACTAGGATCTTATAATTACAAAGCGTAATGTATCGATCGAAATGCATATATGTTCGAAAGGAAAGACAATTTTTTAATGTTATTGGTTCGTTTCTAAAATTGATTCGCGTTGTTCCAATTATTTATTTTTATCGTACGATTTGTATTCTTTGCGATATTCTTTGAGATCCAACGTGTACATTCAGCAAGCGTTCGTATATCTTCCTTCGTGAGAGGTTCTTAATGAGTATGCCACCAATTGATGATCCTTAATTTACTTTCGAGATACTGACTCGTGCAACGTCGCAGAACTTTCGCTGCATAATTAATAAACTCTGCTGCATTTTAATTGTCGATCAATTAATCACGTACTCCGGGTTTGGTGTAGTGCTTTCGGTGTTTTACATTTTAGGAATAGATCGACGAATGTTTATTGTTAATTTATATTTTTTGTCGCACATATTGTCTTGATATTCATAGCGTTAGAGAATGTCGGACTTGAGAAGTTTCGAGGTTATATTTAATCGAACGTTACTGTTATTAGAGACAATTGATGGTAGCCAAGGGCCGCCAGATCTTCGTTTTCCTCGCCATTCCCGTGTTTGTAGCCATACGACTTGTGCGAGACATATCGTAGTATTTGTAAGGAATGTAGCTAATAATATCATGTACAATTCAACTCTACGACTTTCTTATTTTTACGTAATATTTTTTTCTACGCAAAACATACTATTTTTATAGTTTTATATATCACAATCACAATATATGTAATAATATGAAAAAATAATACATGTATAGTGAATGATCTTATAATTGACAGTAAATTATAACTATAAGGAGTAGATTGATAGAGGGTAGAATATAACGAAGAACAAAGAGAGACCTGTAATTAAATCTATGCCTTCCTTGATTATTCTGAATGAAGTATTTAGTCTAATACCAAGTATTATCCAACAAAGTCCAACAAAGTACATATTGTAAACCAGACTTCGTAATATATAAACTAACAACCATAACTTCAGTAAAATAAAAGATCCCCAAAACATCACTAGCAATAGTGGAGAAAAAGAAAGAAATGTCTCTTGCGGTTGGAGAAAAAATTGCTCGGAGAAAAAATCTTCGAAAGAGAACATTGTCGGCGAAGAAACGGGAAGGTTCCACTTGACTACCTTCCCAGGAGAAGTCTTTTGAGAAACCGAAGAGACCATCGCTCGTCTTCACGGTCTTCGTCGTTTTTTGCGCCGGCTTAATTCTCATCCTTCGGTGTTGCCTCGAAAGCGAAGCACGGATAATTTTAGCGAGTCACCGCGTGATGATACTCGTCCGTGTTTCTCACGTACTGCCTCCGATGATAGCACCACGTGGTGGTCATTAAAGCCTTGCGAAAGACGCGGAACGCGAGGACAGCCTCTTCTGAAAAGAGAAATATAATCCTGCTGCTGTTGCTTGTTTAAACTAACGAGACATAATCACTTTCCTGTGATTCGTGGGAAAATTTAGTCCCGGTAAGAAGGAGGGAGGAAAGGAGAAAAAGAGAGAGAGAGAGGGCTAACTGTTAAACTATGGTTATAGTAGATGCGTATTCGGACAAAAATAAATGGGAAGATAGTGGAAATGGATGTCGATAAGGATATCAATAAGATATCAATTGAATACTGCTTGTTTACACAAAAGAGTAAATATTTTTTATTCCATTTCAATTAGTTAATAAATATTCTATGCATTATAAGGATATATGTATATTAACAGCGCGACGCGTCGTCTTCGTTATAATGACAGATAATTCGCTGCTATTTACCGCAATTTATGACTGGGCCTTTGGCTTGGTAAGGACTTCGACAGGATGCTCGAGCGAATGTTTGGATAACCAGCGATTCAAATTCGGTTCGAAGCCGAGCTATGAAATATAGATGATATCGACTGTTTAGACTATTTAGATTATACATGAGGTAATTTATTGATGACAAATGACCCGACGCTGCATTGTCAAAGACTAAAGACTTTGTTTAAACTGTAAAAGTTCACAGAGTGGGGAAGGTAGTGATGTCGTTTGGTAAAGGGACTATGCAGACTCGAAAACTACAAGTTTGCATCAATTCGAATCATAACCATTGTAATCCTTGAGACATCAGCTTTCGATCGACGTATCACACTTGCTCCTATTCATTGTCTGAAAAGAAGAATTACTGCGAATATTATGTCGTAATAAAATTACAAGTTTGTAAAATTGACGACTGATGGGAGAATAAATTTTGGAGATTTTTCACTTTCGAATGGAACTTGCAAATGATAAATATTATTCCGAAAGATTCTTGTTTTTTCATATTAGGAACTATAAGTATTACGTAATAACTTAAATAAAAAATAAACTTAATTCGCGCGTGGACGTCGTACCAATTTCGTCACGCATTCAACTATAAATACAGATGCATGAACGAGACTTGCTCCGGGATGTTCTACAAGTGCTTCAAACTTGCAGATTCATCGCAATAATCATTACCAGTGGCAATGCATCACGTCGAACAGAACATCACACTTCTCGAAGAAACGCCCGCATCAAACTAATCCTAAATTGTTTTTGTACATTGCATCTCAAGATTTGATAATATTATTTACACAAGTTTCGTTGTATCAGTACACTTTTTGTAATTTCAAAATATTATCACATAGTCAATCTGAAAATTCTTCATAAAGATTCTCCATAATTCTTCTTCTACAGAATCATAAAATTACGTATTTCAATTAAATTAACCTATCAAGTAGCCAATTAATGCAGCGACAGTACGTCATCTGAATTATTCTTTCTTCAAACGCGCATATTTGTTGAGACGTTTGGATGTAAATTATAATTTATTGATCTACTATAACTGCATCAAGCATACAGGTCAGAGTCTGCAATTAATAGTAAGAATCATGCTACCATGCATACTTATGACATATGGATTTACCATATATATATATATATATATATATATATAGGTATTCCATGTTGAAGAAAAATTGACTTTGCATTTGTTGATAAAAGTAGAGGCAAATAATAATAGTAGGTGATACATACAAGCAATAATAATAAAAGGATACAGATAAATAATAAATTTCGCCAGTAAGAAAACAACGTGAGAAGGTAAAACGAAGAATTTCAATGAAAATGGAGAACAGCAAACGTGTAACATCAGAGATATCAAAAAGGAAAGATGAAATTCACCCAAGTGAAATACCATAGAATTTCAAGGTGTTCTTCAACCACGATTCCTCTTCAGGAATTTCCAGGATATGGATTGAGGTGGAGCTATTATACAAAGTTATATATGAAGATTACAAGAGAGTACACGGTAATTCAAATTTCCTATTTCTCACAACGAAGTAATTTATTAATTTATTACGTTGTCAATCTTATCAAAATTGTTTTCTATTTTATTTTGTGCCTAAATATGTGTTTTTCCATATTCTTCAAAGTTTTAAAAATATTCCTCGTTATGATATTAGAATAACGCCGATAAATATGAGAATATTGCTTGTCTTAATAATTATGTCTTCGGTTTTCACAAAATTTACTATTACTTATCAATTATTTAGAAGAGTTGTAACATCTTTGAACCTAACAGGTTGTTTTCCTTTTCAATTAAGCCATGTTAAAACCTTCCTATTTTAATCATAAAGTAACATTAAATTCTGAGAATCAGTAGAAATGTACTTACTTATCATATTCTACTTCTGTGATTCTCACGTGCTGATACTTTTTCTTATAATTTTTATTGCATGCCTTAGGCTAATGAAGCTTTGCAAATTTCAACATTATTATCTGGAAACTCATAATCATTTCCATATACACATCCAGCAGAGGATTCTATACACGAAGAAACGAGTGTCAAGCCTATCCACTGACGGAGCCGAGGGAAAAAAAATGGCGTTTCGTCAAGGACACGAGTCTGTCCCTCGGGAAGGGTAAATTACTGCCGTGGGCGAGGACCTCTCATAAAGCACTGCGCAAATTAAGTAGCCAAGGAAAAGGGGGAATAGCGTCATTATACATATATACATATATAGGAAGCGAAAGGAAATGCAGCGAGAGCCACGTCGAGGGCCACTCGTAATTTTTATGGAAATTATTATCACCGGTAGGAGGTAGGCTAGAAGTATCGTAAATTACGCCGAGTCGCGAGCTTTGCCTCGTCTAATTATTATTTGGCAATTAAACTTTACTCTTTACTGCGTGTGCACGCCTCCATGGATTCTCCTTCTCTCTCTCGCTCTTGAGTTCTGCCGTTCGAACTTAAGCATCCGGTATCGTAAAAGGCCAAAGAAAGATGGTTGTTATGAACGTTCGAAGACAGTGAACGTCCTGCTTCTTGTCGAAGGATATCGGTGATCAGCCTTTATGGCGTCTCTGTATCGTTGAGATTTAATATGGTGTTTCGTAAAAATTGAATGGTTAAACGAATCGCCGTGTATTCTATTACACGATGGGCGATGTTAAAGTTGAGAAACAGTGTGTGTCCAAAAGCTGTTTTCGACAGACGGATGTACAATTTATGTTTTCTGTTCGTTGTTCCTATGTTAAAGGAAGGCTAGAGAATGAATATAATTTTATTAGTGGAAGAAACTTTTATACTTTTATTTGGAATTTTGATTAGAATGAAATTAACTGATGTCGGTAACACTTGATTCGATTGACTTATATTTATTAACCTTCTGCCTTAATCAACCGAGTTAACTTGACATAATTCCCATTTTTTCGTATTTCTATGTACTCTCCGAAATATCAATGCAATAATTTCTTACATAATAAAAATAACATCAAGATATTTTGTATGTTTCTTTATCCATATTTGCAAAATGGGAATAAAAAAGAAACTAAACGGGTTGTGTATTCCGTGTTTCAAAATCTACCACACTGCGTAATTATTACAAAAGGTACTTGTAAAATATGACATTTTTACATTTTTTATCGTGCATGGAAGTATTTTAGAACATAAAAGAATTATACATTTTGTCGACCGGAAGTCATAATTTTATTAGTTAAGGGGTTAAAGAAAATTTTCAGGGACGAAAGTTAAAAAGGCAGAGGCTTAACATATAGTCTCGATTCCACTGAAGCAACATCGAACAAGTATCTTATTGCTGATCCTGTTTTTTGAAAAAATCACCGTTAGTTGTCGAATGTTGCTTCAGTATGAAGCAAAATGTCTCTATAGATTGCTATTTTTTGAAAATGTTTCGAACTTGAAAATACGGAAATTAAAGGAGACAAAAGGTTGTCCGATGTTGTTTCGACGAAGACGAGACTTATGATTGAAAACATTTTCAATCTAACTTAAGCTTGTTCGTGAAATATATCCCAATAATTTTGATATTCTTGAATATTAACATTTCATTTGCCATTCATTTCAACGAAGCATCAATCATTCATCCATATATGTACATGAAGTAGAACGGTGCAAAGACAAAAACCATCAACTTGGGAATTTTCAAGGCAGATTCAATCAACGAGGAACAAGATAGTCCATAAATCCAAAAGAACAGATTCGAATTACCGCATAATCATTCTCGAGGCTCAAATTAATACGTGCTGGCGACTAACGGAGTTTTCGCTCGAAATACTGAAAGTTCCGATAGCGCAGGCAAACGTTTAATTATTTTCCGCCGTGGTATCATAATTACCCCTTCCATTGGTCGCTGTCTTCACGACTCTCCCAATGGAATTTTCTCCAGCTACGGTGGACGTCGCGAACAAGGAATAATATCTAAATTAACGCACGACAGGGTTCGCGTAGAATTATCCGATTAACGTCAGCGTGGCTAGCTGAATAGTATCGACCGAATGCTATAGAGGGTGGTCCGTAATTCACGATAAAAGTGGGGTCAGGAAAGCTCACTAGTTCAAAGTAAGACGAAAATCAAGAATACCAAAATTGCGTCGAAGACTTCGTTTTTGTGGAAATCGAGTTTGAAAATTTGTGAGGTACACGTGAACTTAATCAGCTCTCGGTTTGGCAGGAACGGACGAAATGAAAAGAAATTATTCTATGTGTCAAAATAAGATGAAGATGAAACATAAAATTCTGTTATTTAATACACCGTTTTGAAGAAAGTGGGATTTGTACACCTGCGTTAGTCAAGAATTAGTTCGGTATGTAGATACTAGGCAAATTCTCTGAAATTGATTTTTTCGAAAATGAGGTTTTAGGTGAGAAGGTTTTGTTTTACATTTTCCACTCATTTTCACATGTACAATAACATCCTATCGATTATCTATTCCTATCTAACTGAGAATTCAGCAAATTTACGTATACTTTGCACAGTAATATTGTTATTCTTGATTTTCGTCTTATTTTGACCCATAGAACCTCCCTGATCCCATGTGAATCATCAATTACGGATCACCCTATATATTTTACAAGCGTTCGCGTTCCGCCATGTTGCTCGACGTTATTAAGCAATCCATGTTCCTTCGTGTATTTGCGTTTCCTTTTTTCCATTACGTTTCTTTTCCTTCGACAAAATAAATTTGAAGATTACACGGGACCGCGCACCGCTTAATAGATGTTGCATATAATTATCCAATTAGCATCTGTGTTCTCGACGGCGTAACACCGGCAAATTGTCGTTTAACACGGAGAGGAAGGTAGGACCGTGACGACGAGGAACCGAACATCGTTGTAAGTCGGTAGTGTTTTCACGTATCACGGCCTTGAAGATGCCATAACCTCATAGCCATAGTGTCGGACTTATCTTTGATAAACTGTCCCATGTTCTGCTTTCGCGATGTTGCTTCTATATTAGCTGAGTATAGAGCAATTGCCGATGCATTATCGTTGCAGGTTAAAACCTTCTAGATTTCGTGTTCTGAAAAGAATGTGCTGATTTTTAGATACGTAGTTGCATTGCAGGTATTGTGATAATTACTCTGTAGGAAGAGTGGTAAAGAACTGTAAAGATAATGGAGCGTGAAAAATTCTTTTGTTGAGAGGAGTCCGAGACTTTATTGTGATGCGTAAATGGCAAAAGATTGTTCAGTATGAAACAAAATTCTTTTTCAAATATGTTTATTATTGAATAAGGATTTTCAAACATTAGATGAATGGAAAAGATATATATAATAGCCTGTGGAAGGTTTTAGGATTTTTCTTAAAAATGTAGTTGTAGGTGCAAAAAAGCAACATCGTAGAGTTACGTTTTTATAGAAATTTCAAAAATTCTCTGATGTTTATTACCTACTTGTTTTGTCAATTTAAGTGGTGAAAAGAAGTGATTATCAATGGAACTTGCTTTCTTACTTTACGAACCAAATTTTACACACAAAATTAAGCCCATGCCCGTGCCTGTGTGAGACACGACCACAGTCAACTGAACGTTTTTCGTACTAAAAACGCAATCACGTTTTCGTATTTGATATAATCGTTTGTTTTATTTGCACAAAAGGCGTAGATATATCACAAGTGAAGCGATGCTATTTTTATATTTCTAAAGTCACACATACTCCCTCCAATGGTAATTGCGGAAATATCTATCATGAAAGTGGCTACGTTAATCAAATGCTACTATAAGAACGAAAACTGATAAAAATAAAGGAATTGTACATTTTTATATATAATACTAACAATGCTATATATAGAATATAAATAATACTGATATACTAGATATTTACGCATTCAAGAAAATATTCTCCCAACAATGTTTATAAAAACGTTTGCTTTCATTCAGATCCTAGTTTGTGTTTTGTACTTTGTTATATTAATAATATAAGAAATGACATTAAAGTTACAAGATAATATATTATATAGTCAAAAAACAATGCGAAGCTAAAACCAAAATCGTGCATTTCTGACGGGTAAGACCAAAGAAAACTCCAAGTTAAGGGGTTAAGCTCTTCGACGCCCCATCTTTCCTAAAGAAGAAAAAGGAAAATTCGTTTCAAGCAAGCGTCAACGAGAGAAAAAGGACGACGCAGAAAGGAGTAACACGACGCGACGACGTTCCTAATCTCTTTGAAAAACATCTCCTTAAGCCGCGAAGCACGTGTCGGCGCGAACGACGTCAGACAGGCGTGTACTCACCGTTCGATTCTCGTTCAGTTCTCTTTTCTACCATTGCCATTAACCAGCCTGCGCATTCGGTTTACCTCGTCAGGTAATAATGACACTGGTAAACGTTGGAACGCGTGTGCTGAGGAGCGGTGCGCGCGTGACCGGACTGAGCAAATTTGCTTTGGCCGCTTTCGTGCCCGAAGGATTCATCGAGCGTCCAATGTAAATTAACGAGAGCCAGGCCTCGAGGGAACAACCTGGAAATCCCGAGAAAAATCCGGCTCGTGCTGTCCCGAATCAACGTCAACAGAATTATCGCTTTTTAAAAGCAATTAGTGGTCGACGTTGCGTCAGATTGACAGTTAAAAATGGACTTTTTTGCATTGGACGATTGATACTTCTTCTCGGGTGTCCTTTTTTTAAATGTATGTTGTATATATATGTAAGTAGGATTTATGTAAGATTTTTACATTCTTGATTTGGGGGCAGATTCACTGTATCGATGACTAAAAGTGCGTTTTTGGAGACATTTTTTAGAAACGTTGAATATTGTAAAGTCCTAGAAAGATATAAAGATGAATTGAGGACAGTGGACGCGGTTTTTGACAAGGTAGGTAGGAAATTTTTGTGTGACGCAAGGGAAAGCACTGAGAAGGGGAAAATATTAAAAAAATATTCGATATATTGGATTCCAAAAATTATCAATTAAAAATCTCGTGTATCTTCTTAATAATTATTTGAAACTAAATCATTAGAAGAAGACATTAAAGTATATAATATATATACTTCTTAATATGTATAATATTATATTATACTTTCGCAATTAGCACGGTAGATTGATAAAACTTTCACTTGAAATGCAATTGGAAACAATAAAAACAACGTTAAATTACAAAACTTGTTTTGCAAATGAAGTATTTACCCCGCGCTCGCTTGCGTTAACGTCGATCGATCAAAACTGAGAAAAAATACATTGCGCAGCGTATTAAAAATGGTGTTTGCGTGGTTCTGAGTCAGCGTAAAAGCCGCGTGTCGGCTGATCGTCCGCGTTGTCCCGTATTAGCGCAATCTTTGACGAGGTTCGCGTCGACTCACCGATATATCTGCGTGCCTTATCTCGATTCCTCGACAGGCTCGCGTGTTACGCACGTTTACGACGAAGATCGAGAGCTAGGAGAAATAAAACGAGCTTTCTTATCGTTGTACCGTGTCCGCAACGCCGGCTTTATTAGCGCGACGATAACCCGCGGGGCCTGTTGTCATTTAATGGCTTAACGAGCCTGGATTTGCACCGATATACTCGAATGACTGTTCGTTCCTTTGTAAGTACACTAAACGCTTCGAACGGACAAATTTCATTTTCCTTTACAGAATTTTAGATTATCGTGGTAACCGTAAAATATTATAACGAATCGATGGTGAAATTACCCGTAGAATTATTGTTAAAGTTTGGAGATTAGATTTGAGTTTAGATTTTGAATTGTTTAGAGAGAAAATTTTTTTAGCTTAGAATTAACAAATTTAGGTTGGCACTTTTGATACATTTCGACGCGACGATTATTACGAAATATCACCCAGTTTCTAAAAAATTCCCGCAGTTACATTTGATATTTCCTTCTTCCATTCCTTGTTACGCGATATTTGGTACTTCCACGAGAGAAATATTTATTATTTAATTTTTGACATAATTGCATTTAAAATATGTTGTTATTTATGTAAAAATGAGAAAAATTCCATAATCTTCCATAATATTCCATAATCTTTCAGTAAGGGATATCGATGGCTTACTGCACAAACATCGTATGCCCACATTTTGAGAAAATTAACTTTTTATATAGGACACGTAATTTCTAACTGTTACTTTAGGTCGTGTTTGCAAATCAAATTTATATCTACTTGATAAATGTCATCAAAAACATATTTTTGTTTACCATATTTAGTATATATCGAAATATCTTCAAGAACCATCAATGACATTTGTAATTTTATGTTGATAAAAAGAATCAATGCACGATTCGCAATCACTTTTATAATAGCATCGATAAAGATAAGTACAATGCAAAAAGTATTTATTTAATTGTTAAGTACTATTGAACCTTTATAACTGTTTATCTCGAAAACGCTAAAAGTGGACATAAAATATTTGTGCATATAAATGTTAAAAAGAAATATGGAAAAGATCATCTAATCGTGATCATTTGAATGGAAAGTTGACTCCACATAAATCGTATGTATAAAATCAAGGAACTCGAACATCCTGTATTCCAAGTTACGAGACAGAAATTCGCTGCAACACGCAATAAACAGCTGTTTGCTTGAATCTGAAGCGCGCATGCGAGTCGTCTTGAAAAGTAATTCGCGGCACGTTTGGCCACGTGCCCGTGAACGTGAATAACGTGATCGTTCGATACACAGAGAATGTTTGGCTGCGGGATTCTATTCGTGGAAATTTATAATTTATAATGCATGGTTAGGCTTCCCTCTTTCTCTCCCTGTTCCCGTCTTTCTTCTAGTCGGAGGCCGATAAAACACGAGTCTCTGTGAAAGGAAATCACCCGCCGTTCGTCTTTGTAGTCGACAGAAATCCGTCGAGCGTCTCGTGATCCGCGTCCAAGTTCCACGATCTGGACCACGACCTCTTGCGACAGGCTTCACAGGGGAGATCGAGGCAATTAAATCGATAACGATTAACGACTAACGACTGTAGCTGTTCTCGTTCCGTCTGCGGTTCTGCGTTATCGATACTGCTCGCTTTCGATGGCACATGACACCCTCCGCGGACTTTGAACACCACGGAGCCTGCGGAGAGTCTTCATCAATCGCGTTTTTCTTCCATGCCGCTTCCCCTCAATTTCTTGGAGAACTTTGCCGCGTCGGTAGTGTCAATGATTGCGTGAGTAATGCTCGGGGAAATTCTCTGCTAGTCTCAACAAACTTTGACAAAGATACTTGGCGTTGAATAAATTATAGTCTTTTGGATCTATTGAAAAATGCCGGGGAATATTGGTAAATTTCCAGAGTAAAATAGATAATGATTCTTAGAATGGTTTGTAAATTGATTGGTACTGATGTTGAAAATCTTTGGGTATTCGTTTAAGTTTACCCGTCCATTTCAGAATGTATTATGACCATGCTTTTTTAGGTGTGTTGGTAGATATCGAGGATCGGTGGTAAATTTCCAGAGTAGAATAGGAGATGATTCTCGAATTCGCCAATTGATTATTTGATAAAGTGGATGAAGGAAATAATTCATTTATTGACTATGTGTGGATCTTGAAATAGGTTTATTATTAGATAACATAGTTGTGATTATTACTGATTTTAGTGGTAAATGTAAAATGTATCGAATCGTAATCGACGATTCAATGTGAATTTTCTGTACGATATTTATCGAAATATTACAAATAAGTTCGGTCGATATACCGGACAAATCTTTCCAACAAAATATTAATGTTGATATTCACATCTATATCGTCTTGAATGAAAAGAAACTCTTTCAAAATTAGTTCCTCACTACGTCCCGCGTTAGTTACGTAACGATCGTACGTAAATAGTAATCTCAAGAAAGAAATTATGCAAAACATACTGTCATTTAACGGTAAAATCATCGAGCTCATAATACGCAATAATTACGTATCACCACAAGAACAACATCGATATTTCTTATTTGAATGAATAAGATAATCCACAGTGCGCATTACCATTTTTAATTTTTGCTCGTATTTTTGTTTAGCCGCTTATATCTAACTACTTTTATTTTCATTTTTCGCTCTGCGCAAAATTCTTATCTCCACTCTGTGACATAATACGAATCCTTCGTTTATTCAAAAATAAATAGAGAATACAGATAAGTTTAGGTACGATAATTTTAACTAAATACAAAATATTTTCCCCTTTCCCCAAAATATTTAGTACGTTGCTTTTTATCGATTATTTTCCACATAGAAAAAGTAAAAACTGTTCTTAATCGATATACAAAGTCGCAAACGAATTTCAAGAGTCACATTTCTTTAATTCAAATATATTGTTAGCTGTATTTAAATAATACATACATGTATTATTTTAAATTCCTCTTTTAAAATTCCTCTTATTAAATATTTATAGATTTTTAATTCTTTGTTACTAACACTTTAAAACAGTGAACGAATGAAACTCAGAGTTCAAAAACATGGTCAGGGACGTTCGTATGTAAGATCTGTAACGCGGTTCGGGCGTAAAACGATATTCGAAGAAACGTCGTAAAATTTCTGATATCGGTTTGAAACTTGTGACTCGATCAAAATATTTGCGAAAATTTGTGAGTCGAAGTAGACATCTGGTTTGCTTGTTGCGATAACAGGGAGTCAATGATCCCGATTGGTCGGCGAGCCAGACAGTTCGAACTGGTTATCGTTTCTGGAGCACCGTTATCGTCGGTCGCCAGTTCTTTGACGGATGTCAAGCGCCTCGTTACCTGCCATTTCGTTTCTTCGTTCCGACACGGACGTAAATGAGCATCGTCTAGACGAGAGTCCGCATAAAAACCGCGGGTAATTGCCTGGAAAATAATTTCTAGAATACGAGCAAGCGCGACACAGAAATTTCCATCGATTCCGCGCTGCAGAAAAAAAGCTCTATCGATTATTATTAACTCGGAACACGGACGAGTCAAGCAATTCGTTATTTCTTACGTTGAAGAAAGGAACTTGATCCACCCTGTTTTTCCGTTTAAGGGATAGCTCTACAAATTCTTTAGTTTAACTTTTTATTTTAAATTCTCTATTTTAAGTTTTGCGTTGTATCTATTATCTATGAAATTTTGTAATCTTACTACGTTCATTGAAAATCTGTCGATACAAGCTTGATGTCGTAACAAAGAAATGAACCAGAGTAGAGTTTAGAAAATCGATTATCTTCTGCTAAATATTATTTTTTTCTTCGAAGAATTCCAACAAAATTACATTCGATAAAAATATAACATATATTGAAACTTGCGCTGAAACTTTTCCATGTGCGAAATGCAATACGTAATTCGCATGATATAACAAAGAGGTTATTTATCGATTCTACAAATGATTATACATGACTAGGACATAGCAGACGTCGAAATTGTTACATCAGATTGTTTCACCATGAAATCGCACGCAATCTTTGAAGAATTTAAATGTTACGTCTACAAAGCATTTAACTACAATATAACGTAGCAGTACTGAGACTAATTATTGTTATCCAACGGTGATCATCTTCAAGGAATGCATTAAAATATTGAAATGCATGAACATATTCAAATAGAATAATCATTAGAGTTTTCTTAAAATTCTTTCATTCTTTTAAATTATTGTATTATAGACATGCAAGCTCATTACTGCTTACATATATTCAGCTCGCCATCCCTCAAAGAAATCACAATCTTTATCAATACGATTCTATTGCTTGATCATCTAATCAAGAAGCCTTAATAATATCGTCAGTAATTATAGCCTATTGGTCATCTTTCTCGAAGCAATCGACACTCTGCAGTTCCAATAAGCTATTATAAGTCATGAGTGATTTTAAAACTTTCGTTGTATAATTACTTGCTTGAAATATCAAGATACGAATATTTTTCTGTCATCCGCGTGAAAATTTTGAGGAGGAACTAAAATAAAAATTATTACAAATATGAAATTCAGATACGATAGATGGCTTTCTAGACTGCGAATTTTTTATCCTTAAATAATAAGATACGATATCTTATTATTTAAATATAAAAAGATCTACGATTCCTGATAAGTTGTAACAAAGAATTACTGGGAATATAATGAACATAAAAAAGACCAAGTTATTAAAATTCATTAGTCAATCGTAAAGATATTCAAACTTCTCCGGGAAGTTCTGAGCTCAGACCATCCAGAACCATTATTTGCGCATCATTTACGCATTATCTACACATCGATCGATGACGAATACGAAAACAAGTCAACGAAAACCAGTATACTAATTTACTTGCTATTCACAGCGTGTCTCGAACCGGCTTGTTACTCGTATTTTCGTTGGTCGAGTTAATACACGGCTCGTTATTGACGGCATTCTTCGTCGCTTCGTAAAACGTAGCAATTGAAAGACGGCCTTGGCGTATGGAGACCGATCGGTCGGCGTGACGTGCCAGTCACGAGGCCAGTTACTCGCGTAAGCGTCGAAGGCACGTACATAGTTTTGTGTGGTAGGTTATGGTTTCCTGTTTCGCCTGACCGCATTGCCAATAAAGATCCCGGAATTCGCCGATTCCACGCGATTTCGTGCACAAATACGCGTGACTCGGAAATTTTGTTGTGACGCCAGCTATGAGACCGCCGACGACGACGACGACGATGAAGGAACACAACTATGCTTCATCGTAATACCACCGTAAATTTTCCTTCTCATGGGTGCTCGCGTGACTCTTGCTCTTATTATACCGCGTAATATCCGGTGCGAGTCGCGAGACCGGCTACTCCCACGCAACTGCT